>NC_065529.1:30723259-31001286 GCF_006386435.1 Epinephelus moara | reverse complement strand
TACCCCCCCCCCCCCCCCCCCCCCGCATTAAAGTGCCTGAGCAGCCTGGATGTATTTACTTACTGCCTCAGCGTAGAACTGTTCACACAGCATCTGCAACGATAAAGAAAAATGAGGTGCTGCATATGACACCGCAGCCCTCGCATTTCTGTTTGGCCTGGCTGAGTCACAATGTACTGATGTTTGTTTCGTTGTTTTCCTACTTACTTTTATCCTTGACGCTGACTGTTTTCTCTCTGCTGTGTTAAATCTTAAAGTGAAATAAATGTCGACTCTTTGTGCTGAAACTGTCCTTTTTCTGGTCTTCCTCAGTGCCAGCAGCGTTGACCCTCGACCCCATCACAGCCCACCAAAGACTGATCCTCTCGGACGACTGCACCATAGTGGCCTACGGGAATCTCCATCCGCAGCCTCTGCAGGACTCCCCGCGCCGCTTTGACGTGGAGGTGTCTGTTCTGGGTGCAGAGGGCTTCATGTCGGGCGTCCATTACTGGGAGGTGATGGTGTCGGAGAAGACCCAGTGGATGATCGGTGTGGCTCATGAGACAGTCAGCCGCAAGGGCAGCATCCAGATCCAGCCCAGCCGCGGCTTCTACTGCATCGTCATGCACGACGGCAACCAGTACAGCGCCTGCACCGAGCCGTGGACCCGCCTCAACGTAAAGAGCAAGCTGGAGAAGGTGGGGGTGTACCTGGACTACCACAAAGGCCTGCTCATCTTCTACAATGCAGACGACATGTCCTGGCTCTACACCTACCGGGAGAAATTCCCCGCTAAGGTCTTCCCCTACTTCAGCCCGGGCCAGAGCCACGCCAACGGCAAGAATGTGCAGCCGCTGCGAATCAACACTGTACGCCTTTAAGAGCTGCACACATCTTTGGTCGCAATTGTCCTGACAGATAATTCACTTGTGTAGGTTTCAAAAAATGTTCAAGAAATCAGTTTGTGTTTAATAGGGTGTTTGAAATGTTTATTTGAGTTTCAGTTAAAACTCGTGCTTGATGTTGCTCTTAAAACCTGCGCTGTTATTTTTGTGTGACTTGAAACGACCATACGATAATGGCCTGCACTTGAGCCTCATTCCACGTCTTTAATTGAAAAGATGACACTAAATGGAGACAGAGAGACCCCTGGGCTACTGTGGGGTCTGTGGCAGTGATGTTTAAAAAAAAAAAAAAAAAAAAAAGTGATTCCCAGGCCCACCTTGCACACTCCCAGGGGGCGACGCTCTCCTTATCAAGCTCCAGGCTTGTCAGACTTGGCGTCCCCTCTCTGTCCACGCCAGAGGACACTGAAGACTGGTCACTTGTCTTCTCTGTGCTGTACAGTTGGCTTAGCTTTGTGTGTGGCAGCACTCGGCTCCTTTTTTTTTTTTTTTGGCTTTTGTTCGGCCAGCAGTCCACCCTGAACTTGTCAAGTCTGTTCGCACTTTTCACTTCATGTCTGAGACCATTATCTAGGTTCCCCCTGCAGGTCACATCAGCCCTGTTAACACCTGGTATTAAGATGCATCTTGGGTGATGGATCACAAGTGGACAGCTCCAAGTGCAGGTGTGAATGTACCAAATGCTTCCTTAATGTGTCTTGAGATCCGATCGCTCAGACCACTTTCTGAGATTGTGTCGGCCGCATGTGGCCACAGTCTTTCAGCAGTGTGTATATCCTGGGCCACATGGAAGGACCACATACAAGGGCTGCAAAAAAATCATATTGCGATTATTCTAACAGATATTTTGAGTGCCTCATTTGTAATGGCATGTTGTGACACATTTTAACCTTCATCTAACAAATATGCAACTCCTGCAATTTGGATGTTGCACTTGGCCATGTTGCGATTTTGAAAATAACTTGATTAATTGTGCAATCCTACCACCAACTCGACTGACGTCCTTGCTTATTTGACACCCCACCGAATAAGAGAACTTTCTGTTGTTGCAGTTACAGAGATGCAGAGCTGAAGGGCCGTGTCTGGAGCATCTCTCCTGCCAGTTCAGCGTCTGCCTGATTAGCATGAGCTAATGCAGCAGCAGCAGCAGCTGCTAAATGGTCACAACAAACTCTCACCAACACCAAAACAGCTTGACTCTTAAACCAGTTAGTGACTGCTAGGTAACATTAGTCGTGTAATGCTAGCCATTAGCCCTGTCACTGTGTGTGTGTGTGTGTGTGTGTGTGTGTGTGTGTGTGTGTGTGTGTGTGTGTGTGTGTGTTGCCAGGCAGACTCTCACCATCTGTAGCATGAAACTCACACTCCTGCAGACGTAGTCTTTTAGCGGCGCTTGCCTCATGATAAAGAGACAGAGAGGGCGAGGAATGGCTGCGTATCAATATGCTACATGCGGCCCTACAATTAAATCAGATTTTTATAGTCGTTTGAGAACGTTATTGAGAGGGATTACTTTTGTGACTCTGCATAGCTTGCCTTCAAATAGAAAAGTCTGTAAGTATGCACTTAGCATGAGGAACCTTATGTGCGTTAGAAACTACGACACATTTTGTCTTTGTAAATGGAAATGATTCACTTGTTTGTTTGCAAATAGATCAGGGAAGTGAGATGAGATCAGAAGTGGTCACTTGAGATGCATTTGGAGACACGTTCTAATGTCAGGTTTGAACAGACCGACTGAGCTGTCCACTCGTGATCAGATCACCCAAGACACGTGGATACCAGATCCAAACAGGCTCATCCATGTGTGTCTGTTCAGTCTTCATCATTGCAAGGAAAGCTGTTGTTCTTTGTGCACCAGCGATTATCCATGTCACCAAGAAAAATTGAATGAATCTAAAAGGAATCCATAGGCTGCCCATCCCTGTCCACTGCTCAGCCCTACCCACAAGTGGTGGGAAATTCTGTTTGGAGGTGGAGGTCGTCCAGAAATATGCTGCTACCGATGGAGTAAGGACTTGCATGTTTGTATATAGAGTGTCAAGGGTTAAAAGAAGTTAGTCTCTCATCACGCTGCTGGCTCATGTTTAAGTTTCCGTTCCAAAACCACAAGTGTGCTCGCCATCAGCATATGCTATATATATGTATCTGTGGGTTGTCTTTTTGTCCACTTCAGTGTTGAATTCAAGCACAGCTCTGCTTTCAGTCATGTTTGATCATTTTGTCTTCAAATCAAAAGAATATTAAATCATGCTGTCTGAGTAAAAGCTTCTCAGATGTAAAAAAAAAAATAAAATCTGAAAGGTTAAAGATGAATCATCACTCCAAAAGAGAACAACTGTTACCCCCTTTTTTTTTTAAATCATATCATTTCAGTACATGAAGTCAAGCTGGGGAATGGCAATTACTAAATCAAAATGGTAACGGATGGACTCTAGGGCTACATATGCTATTCCTGCAACTGGCATTCCCAAGGCTGTTACATAATGACAAAATCACTGATAATTCCCCTGAGGCTCACCCATGTTTATTTCTTCCCCCCCACATGCCTCAAATGCTCTTGTTTATAATGAGTTGTACACAAGTCCTGCAGAATCCACTCTTAAGAGGCTCTGGTCGCTCAGCCAAGTCCGGCATACCGAGAGATGTGTCTGCGGGGTGGGTGGGCATGTGCACAGGTGTGTTTGTACGGCCTGGTTCAGCTATAATTTTAAATCCAGCTTTGGTTGTGCTTGATAAAGCCCATCTGGCCCTCTGAGCATACCCATGCAGCAGCCAAAAGTGATTATTACAAAATACTTTGGAATCTGGGATAACTTTGGAAAATCTACAACAGCAAAAAAAAAAAAAACTTCCATTGCCACTGTACATCTTTACATTTGTGTGTGTGTGTGTTGTCTGTGTTGTCAATTTAAAAGAAAATTGGGGCAGTGCCCTTGTTTTTGTAGGATGTAATTCCGGTATGTGCAGTATGATGCAAACTGGGGTCAAACGCAGAGCGTCTGCAAATTATTCCTGGTATTTGTTTTAACGTGTGCTGATCTGCAGGAGTCCGTTCAAGAAGCAGATCTGCGGTGTTGAATAAAACCTGGAACCAGAAAGTTTAGACAATCAGGACAATATCCATTTTACTTCTCTCTGATTGAGACTTTATTTATTGTCCTTGAGGAGTAAATCCCAACCAGCTGGCTCAAACACATGCTTATATTTGACCCCGGTTTGCTGTGTTGCGGACTTCGGTGTAGTCTGCTTCATTTAAGACTTTCTGTTTGAATATTAAGAAGGAGATTATTGTGAGGTGGTGTTGGGTTACTGGTGGAGGTGATGACGCTAATTGTTTTATGATGATAACTATGACACTTTTAATGATTATAATGATGATTGTGTCTTTTGATGATGGCCGCTGTGCACCCATCATTGTGTGAACACACTCGAGTGTGCTTTAGCTGCAGCTGAGGTTTGTGGGAAATGTTTTAATGTACAATAAATCACTGCTAAAATCAGCAAGGCTCTTTACCCGTGTCTTTTCTTGGATGTGTGCGCTAACACAGAGGCTGTAGAGCATCAATAAGGATTTTTGTTCCCAAATTCAAAATCTATACACCACTCTGTGAAACTCAGTGGGATCATTTCTTATGAAGGTAATGTGAGCCAGAAACTGAGTCCACAGTAACTGTGTCTGAATAAAATGTAACTGATAGTGTAAACACTGAACTGCACTGTATTTAATATCATGACTGACACCCACTTAAAAGGGTCAGATCCAGTGTACCAGATCAATGCGTCTCTAGTTTCCAACTTGGGGGTTTGTAACCTCCAGTGGGTCAAAAGATGATCGGCAATTTACAGGACACGGAAAAATGATTTATCCGATGGATAAAATGTGTGTTTTTTCCTCAGACATATCTCAGCTCTTTGCTATTTTCTTGTCAAATACTGGATGACTGTACCATAAATGTCCGTCTCAAGGATAATCATCCAGTAGTTGTTGAGATATTTCAGTCTGGACCAAAGTAGTAGACAGACTGAAATTACCATCCATCAAGTTTTTCACTGCCATGGCTAAAAAACATCTGAGACTGTTCATTCATTCATTCATTTTCCGTAACCGCTTATCCTGTTAGGGATTGCAGGGGGCTGGAGCCTATCCCAGCTGACACTGGGTGAGAGGCGGGGTACACCCTGGACAGGCTGGCAGACTATCACAGGGCTGACACATAGAGACAGACAACCATTCGCACTCACATTCACACTTACAGCCAATTAACCCAACGTGCACATCTTTGGACTGTGGGAGGAAGCTGGAGTACCCAGAGAAAACCCACGCTGACACGGGGAGAACATGGAAACTCCGCACAGAGGGGCTCCTCCACCCTGAGTTTGAATCAGGAACCCTCTTGCTGTGAGGCGAAAATGGTAACAAGTGCACATTTACAATAGCTTTGACCATGTACACACATGCATCCAAGCATTCAGGCATTTAGCTCCCGTGTTTTAGCCTCCATACCAGATTTCTGCCTCTTAGGACAAAAACTGTGGCCCCTAAAGGTTGGGAAAATTTATTGTATATTGACAAAACTGTCAAAGTGAGCTATAGGGATGCTGGTCATAGCTAAAAACACAAGTTAACATGCTTCATTTTAAAGGGCCACAAACTGAAACAGTTGAGAAACACTGCCTAGAGCGGTGGTTCCCAACTGGTCCAGCCACAGGGTCCAGATTTTTCCTTAGTCATTAGTTCAAGGTCCACATAGTTTAATATATTCAGAGTCATACTTGGGTTTGGCCATGACGTTGAGCTGATTTACTGTCTCTGTTAAGTAGCTGCCCATTAGTCAGTCACTCTACAGCAGGAAATGACTTAAAAATTAAAGCACTATGGTGGAAATTCACTGTACACCAAAATAAAGTGTGTTTTTTATGAATTGGACATGTTTGCAAGTCACCTGCAGTCCATTCAGAATGGACCTGTGACCCACTTTTGGACCATGACCCACCACTTGGGAACCATTGCCATAGAGGACACACATATATGCCAGCTTGCTTTCTTGTGCCAAGAACTATGGTGGGCTATCTACAGACAGTGTTTGGTTTGTCCATTCTGGGTCACTGTAGAAACAACATGGCAGACTCCATAGATGAGGACCTGCTCTGTATGTAGATATAAACATCTCATTCAAGGGTAACGAAAACACAGCAATTCTTATTTTCAGGTTATGATGAACTAATGAAAACATACTTATGATTAAGGTTAGGGTTACTAACAACAGATGCACCTAAATACTACACCCTGGACCTTTAAGACAGAGAGTGAACGTGATCTATCACATTATTTTGAGAGCATGAAAATCCACAGTTGAAACTGAAACCCTCAAAATGAAACATATCTGGGAGGAAGAAGAATCCTCTTTGAAATGTAGGAAGGCTTTGCCTCTGCTTGTCAATACCTGCTCCAGTTCAGTAGAATTTCGAGCCAGGCATTTTAGTCGAAATGTGCCAAACTCTCAGCCCCACTACACCATCCAGCTGGGAGGTGGGAGGTTGTGCACCCTTTTATTACTGTTCCCTATTTTGGCATCGGCTGAGGCCCAGGCATGTGACATGATGAATAACAAGATGTCTGCATGGGTTCAGTGTTCCCTCACTGCGGGTGAGCTGCAGCTTTCAATAGCTCCTCTTCATTTGCCATCTGTGACGTGTTTGAATGACTGGTTGTTAAACTGGTGGGAATAAATTATCATACAGTCTGAAATCACGATAGAAAGTTAAGATCTGAGTCATACACTGCATCAGAAAGTTGTGTTTCTCTGTGCAACTTTGTACCCTGCTGCGTTATTATTTCACACTCGAAGTTGAGCCTTGTTGCATCATGATTACAGCTGTTCCACAGCAAACTGTGCAGTTTGAAGCAGAGTGCCGTTTATTCACAGCAGACCCTCGGGATAAGTGGCTTCATATCCTCAGCTCTGATTCGGGCTGCTTTTCTCCTCTCACTCCTGTGATTGAGACATTTATAACCGAGGAGAAGGTGTCCATCCTGTAATAGACATTTTTACCCGAGGGGAAAGTGTCCATTAAAAAGTCACTGAGCTCTCCTTTGAGAGACCCGTATCTGATTCCAGTCTGATGTGGCCCTCCTGAGGCAGGAGTGTAAGGTTTTTAATCTTGTAAGTGATGGGAAAAGCAGAAATGAAGGCTCACTTTTGCTATCACTTACAGTTAAAGAACAAGAACTGCAGCTACTGTATAACGCTGAGGGCACCAACCACCAGATCAATCATCCCTACTGTTATACATGTTTTAGGGATATGTATCAGGTTAAATGTTGCTTGGGGTTAATTGATATTGACAAACGGGTTTTTGAATCTTAGTGGTGAAATAATTAGTTGATGTATTTATCAGTTGAGGGACAGAATATTAACCCTTAACTGTTTGGTGATTGATAAATCATTAAAATAATTTAGCAAGCAAGCACACTAAACATGTCCTGGTTCCAACTTGTCATATATGAGGGTTTTCTTCTTTAAGTGCTTCATACTATGGTAAATAGGATATATTTGGGATTTGGACTGATGGTCAGTCTGTCTGATGATATTTTGTCAGACTAGACAATGTTTAGATTAAAAAGATTGATTGAGAATAAAGATATTTGGTGCAGCCCGACCTGGAGGTTGTACAGAGGGCATGTCCATAGTCCGGCCTAGGGTCCAGTTGTGGCCCACAGACCAATTATAAATTGTCCACAGCTTGTCTTTCAAAATATATATGGCCTGCCACACAATACTGGTTAAACAAGCAAGATTACTTGGCATTTCCATTCACCTCACAACTGCTAGGCTATCATACATTTGTATGTGAGGCCCGTGTAGGTGGTAAATGGGCTGAAAATGGGCCCTATATCAGACGTGTACCATGGGTGGTCTTACCTGGGGCTACCTGAGTACCAAAGTGGGCATGGGTCTGGACTGGGTATCTTATCTGAGGTCCACTTGGGTAAACCCACACTTGTGGGCAAATGTCATAGGGCCAATATAGAACCTGTGAACAGTACCATATGGGGCCCATTTTTCAGCACATTTACTATCCACATAGGTCCCACATACGAATGTTGGCTGGGTTGTGGACATGCACCAGGTAGGAACTGTCATAAGCGGATGATAAACAAGCCAGTGAACGGTTACCAGGCAGCAGACTTTTCCAGACATGGCCACAGCTAAGGAGCTTAAAGTCGAAAGCCAGGAGTGGTGTAAAGTTTAATTACTTTATTACGAAAAGACGCATTTGTCTCATTTGTACGAGAAGCAGCAGGCCCCCAGGTATTTTCACTCTATCTAATCTGGCCCCCAATTTAAAAAAAAGTTTGGACACCCCTGAACAGGCCAGCCGTTAGTAAATACAAGCAAGGGAACAACATTTTTCAAAAGTGGGCCCCTCATCCACATCCATAAGGGCGATTCCTATACATTTCCATATCTCTTGCAGTATATCATCCAATTAATCATACTTCCACATGTATTTTGTATCTACTTGTACTTGTATCTACTGTTGAGGCCTTGTTTTCTTATTATGAAAAGCAAAGGTAGTCACATGTGTGTCCTGGGCTGAAAAATGCCCTCGACTGAATGATTAGAGAAAAGTAAAATTAAAACACTGATTGAGGAAATTACTGCAAGGTCTTAAATCATAAAATCAAATCAGGATTGAACAAATAACTTTTTTTCCCTTCATTTCGGCTTATTCATTTAACCTTGAGGGCTACTGTAATTAAATATTAGTCAAATCATGTGCAGAACTGAAATAGTGTAAAGAGTAAATGGCTGTCAACTCTCACTTTTACAGTCATACCCAATTAGTATCAGAGTAGTATCAGATGACATGTTGAAAGGTATTGTAACTATAACATTACATTTATTTATCATGTAAATACATATACCTTGTTTTGTCAGGGGTTTAAGCCATGTGTAAATTGTTGTACTTGATCCCATTTAAGAGTTAACCATAGATCTTCTCATGGGCCCCTGATGTACCATATTCCTGTCTTCATTTTTTTTTTTTTAATATACATCCAGAAATGCCGTATAAATAATGACAGGAGTAGCTGCATCTTTGAATCACTTTATTAATCTGTTGTAACCCACAGACTTGGCTCTTTTTTCCTATTGAGCACCAGAGACATTGTGAAATGAATATTACCTCTAAAAATCAGTGCTGTGCAATTTTAGAGTCTCTAAAATTACTCATCCGTCTAGGAGCACTTAATCACTTGTGGGCGTTCTGGCAATGAAATTAAACACCATTAGGTAGACAATTATCTAAACTTTTGTACCAGCACACAGCTTCTTAATATTAAAACATTAAAATCATATTTATATATCCTCAAAGACAGAAAAACATTGCACTCATTAACCTTTAATAATTAGCCTTTGGATACATCTGGGCTTTAACAGTGTGTCTTAAAATAGCATTGAAGTTAAGGAAGGTGGCCCGCTGGTTGGATCCTGCTGCAGTCAGTGTGAGCTGCGGTGTTAGTATGTGTCTGCACAGGTCTCTGCACCTTCACTCAGCCCTGAGGCTCCGTCAAAGGGAAGACAGACTAAAAATGCCTTCCTTTGTTTCCTGAATCCGCTTCATCCCTCTCCTGTTACTTCCCAAAGCTCATCTATCAAACATTTTAGGAGCTTGAAGGTCTCGGGTGTTGGTGTCTGTGAGTTGTACCAGAGTGCCCTCTGGCGTTGACATCTGTGTCCCTGCTCCACCTGTGGACTCCAACACTTCACAGCTCAGGCCTGACGGGTCCTACATGTGAGTACAAGACAGCCATGAGTGTCTCCAGTTACACAGTGAATCTTTTTGTATTATTTTACAGGAGCAGTGAGCCTTAAAATGAGAAGACTGACACTCATGTTTGTCCGTTAAATGTACTGTGACGTCAATGCTAACAGTTAGCAGCCTGTTAGCTTAGTTTAAATTAGCATTATTAGCATAGCTCTGTAATATCCAACCACCAGCTTCTCTAAAACTCACTAATTATCATGTTACATCTTATCATCCATTCAAAGACAAATGTTAAATGTGACAAGCTGTAGTTTAGGAAACCATTTTTCAGCAGGTGCAGTTAGGGACTGTTCTTTACTTATCACAGGGGGTGGCTGGGGTGTCACTTTGTTTTATTTTTTAATTTTTAATTTTTTTTTTTACCCTCCCTTTTTTGAGCCTCCTTGAGTGACTGTCAAAAATGCATGACCTCCCTCCACCATAAATTAATTATTAGGTTTTTAAAATGCACCTTATAGGGGCTAAAGGCTAGTTCACGTTACACTATTGTCACCCTGATTTTGTGTCGTGGAAACTATCGTAATCTTTTGAGTGTTCATACCTGGCAACGTGTGTTTCTGTCAGCGGGAGTCTCGCCAACTGCGTTACAACCTGTGTGTGCACACCACAAGATTTCTCCACTCAGCCCTCTCCGACAGAGCCCCAGATAACGCTGTGACGTCACCAAACTTGGAGACGACACATCGTAAAGGCATGGATATTCTTCCCAGTGTTGAATCAGATCTGCGTCCAGGGCCTGGGTGCAAACACAACGCGCTCCCTGTGATTCTGTGGATGCTGCCATTGTTGTTGTTGCTTGCTGGCTGGCTTGTCAGTGTTGCCAGATCTTGGGAGAGAAACAAGCAACCAGGGCTATGGAAACAAGCCCAAAAGATGCAACTATCATGCGTATAAATAACTAATTAGACGTAGAGAGAAAGGTAACGTTTAGAGAGCAAGCCCAAATAAATGGCAACCCTGCGGCTTGTCCTCCTCACATTTCTTCCATCCTCCTGCGTGCTGGCGTGGGACGTATCCCGCCTCTCATTGGCTGATGCTCTTTGTCAGTTGTGTCACACTTCTCCAGTTTTCTTGCATGCCAGATATCCAGTCCCAATCACAGACGAGGGGGCGACTTGCTCGTAGGACTTGTCGTGGCAGACTATCTGGCGACTCACGTCCGACCCAAGGTGGCTCTCAAGATCCTCTGTGAAAATCGCAGTGAAAATGTGAACTAGGCTTAAGCCTAAACTTAAAGCCACTGAGGGGCTACATAAGGCGCGTTCGAGATGAGCCAGGCCAGCCCAGATTCGATCACCTGCGATCACCGCACATTGCATGCCGGTAAATTTTGTGTCCAACTTCATCCCAACTTGCTCCAATGTCATACAAAAGTTGAACTGTGATAATCATGCACATTTTTAGAGCCAGGCACTTCACAGTTGCATGATAATAAGTCAACATCATATCGGAGAGGATGTGAGTGTTTCTGTGACTTCCAGTACGGACTGCAGGCTGCTGGAAACTGTTGCAATACTGACTGACTTGACCGTGGTTTTTTTTCACTGCCTCCTGCTGCAGCCGCCTGATCTACTTCCCAGGGGAGGCGCAGTTCATCTCGAACAAGCCTATAGACAGGCTACATACTAATTGACGCGCTTGCCCGACCTAACCGACCACTGCTCGTCAGGTGAAAACAGAGTCAGCTTCTTCTTCGATGCATATGTACGTAAACCATTTAAATGTTCAGATTACATTGAGCAGTGCATACCTGACTGGGCGTGGCCCGGCATTGCGTTCAAAAAACAATGAATGGTTCCTACCTACATTGACAGACACCCATGACAATACAGTGACCCCTACATTACAAATTAGCATCCCACATACACATTTTACACTGGGTATGGCTCCTATACACTCTTTGGTGATTGTAGGTTAAAAGTTAAAGACGAAATCTTGGAGTTGGAAAAAGCCTAGTTTTTTCCACTTTTGTTGTTTTTTTAAATTAGATGTAGGATAAAGTGATTTTGATGAAATATCACTTTTTAAAACTCAGACTTGTTAGTCGCACATGTGTCCAAGGACTGTCAGATATTTTAAAATCCAGCGATAATTTCTGTTTTTGCAGTTTCTGGCTGTGATAAGTGGTGTAATTTTGGTGATTTTTAAAGAAATCATGCAGGGTGGATTTTGAAGACATGTTTTCCATAAAAATGGTGGCAAAATAAATACAAATTATAATCATTTAGATGTTTATGTCCCTCCCCTAAGCCAAAATAAAGTAAAACATATGACCTTCCCCCGTGCTTAAAAAATTATTTGACATGTCTCTCCCTTTTTGCACTGCTCCCTCATCCCTCATGAGAAAAAAAACAACAAACAAACAGTCCCTAACTTGTTGGAGACTTTTCATTGCTGTGTGGTTGCCAGGCAACCAGCTGCAAGTTACTACCAGCTCAAAGAGTAAAAACAAGGTTTTTTTATGGATTAAACAACAGATAGGCCTATTACACAAACAACATATATAATGTGTTTATCAGTTAGCGTTAAAGGTGCTGGTAAGCTGATTTACAAAAGAAAAAAAACTTTTGGTAAAGCCAGGTTAGCGCTCCGTTTTTATGTTTAATGCTAAGCTAAGCTAGCTGGCTGTAGCTGTAACGGCTATGTTTAATGACAGATAGTTCATCATCAGAATCCTAATTATCGGTAAGTAATAGAACAAAAGTTTTCTGAGCAAAACGTATTTAAAGTATCAAATTTAAAAGTACTTTGTTATGCAGAAAAATTACCACTACGACTAATATGTTAAATATTAAAGCATCAACTCAAGCACCAATGTATAAATAGTATTTTAATGTTGTAGCTGGTCGAGATAGAGCTAGTTTTAACTAGGCTACTTTATATAGGCTTTATTTATGTAGTTAAGTACAGGGGTTCTCAATTTGCAGTATGTAGCACAGTATGTTAGTTATGAAGTTTAGAGAGAGACTCTCTTGGATGAACAGTTAAAGGTCTAGTGTGTAGGATTTAGTGGCATCTAGAGGTGAGGTTGCAGAACTGAAACTTCTCCCATATGCCAAGCATATAGGAGAACTATGGTGGTGGGTGCAAAAACAAGATAACATGAGCCGGATTTTGATTTGTCCGTTCTGCTTTACTGTTGAAGAACATGGTGGACTCCATGGATAAAGACCTGCTCTGTATACAAATGTAGTAGGGATGGGTCACGATTTTCGAATTTTCGAATAGTCGTTTTATTTTGAAAAATCGATTTTTTAATGCGACTATTACTATTCGCCGTCTTATTTCCCCCCTTTATTTGACATACAATTCAGTTCCTAACCGCACGGGGGCAGTATAGGATTGCTACAGCGGTGTGAGATGGGCTACCAGCTAGTTTGATGCTCTTCTACAAACAGGAGAATCATGCAGAGACTACTACAGTCATCAAAAAGTTCCGTGTGGAACAACTTCGACAAAATAAACGAAAATGAGGTGCAGTGCAAACTCTGTGAGGCAAAGCTTGCGTATCACAAGTCTACAACAAGTATGCACAGTCATTTGAGAGCGAGGCACGCAGGAGGCGGCGAGGGACCGTACGGCCGGGCTCAGCGGCGCGACACGTCTGCAGCGCGAGTCCCGTAGCAGCTCGCCCCCCTGTTAATCAATTACAGCGGCTCCACCGGCAACGGGAGCAGCGCGACAACCCCCGTCTGTCGCGCGACAACTCTCTATTTTACGCGGCTCTTCTATTTTTGTCGCGCTACGCTCCCCTACGCGACCCTCCAGCAGATAAAAACTACATGAAATAGTGTGCTAAACGAGCACAATGTGTTTTTAAATGAATAAACCATTATCAGAGGTGATATGTGATGATTTTTTTTCATGCATTTACCCATGTTTATCCGTGACATTGTGTAAATGTCCGTGGCGGACATTTGAAAGCGAGTAGATGACAAACAGTACAGTAAACTTGTAGATAACTCAAATATATGTAATAACTTAGGTGGAAAATGCTTTAACATTTCATGCAGCCTACATGCAGCCTCTCGGCTCAGCAAACGGTAAACAACCCTGCTGGCTTCTCTACGTGTCGCTGGCTTCTCTACGTGTCGCTTTTCGCAATTGTTTGGCCTTTTTTTCTGTTGCCACTCTAACGCTGTTAATTTGATTGTTTTTACTATGTGTCGGACCCTTTGACAACAAGATGACCCATCTCAAGGGGCTTATCCTAAATAAAATATATTGGTGCATATGTACTTTTAATGTAAAGTAAGTAAAAAGTAAAAAGCCAAATATTCCTCCCTGAAATGTATAGTGGAGCAGAAGTATAAACGGAAAAACTAAAGTACAAGTGCTTTAAAACTTTACTAAAGCACAGTACACAATGTACTTGGTGACTTTTTCACCTCTGAGGAGTAGCACAATCCTTTGAACCCATCTGATTTAAAAGCAGAGACAAAACTATAAAGAAGAGGAACAAAATCTGTGTTACAGCCTCAAGTCACTCAGTATTTATTTATACATTGCTTTATGAAAGGTTTATGAGATGCAGCATCAGCACACTTCATATTACTGCTTTCAAAACACTGTTTGCCCCTGGATTAGTCTTATTTACGCTGGAGAGGCTTGCTCTATAACCCAGTGTGTAATGACAAATCGCTGCAGATCTTAAGGCTCTGAACAGTAAAAAGCAGACGTCTGTTTCAGTCTCATTTACTTTCTTACTACCAAGCACGTCTCAACCTGCCTCCTCAGCACCTTTCAGCAGTTTCCACATCATACTCCACATGTGAATAGCAGCTCAGAAGTGCTTATTTACACTTCATTCGAACCAGTGTTGACATGTAGACGTGCCGTCTCCACACGTGCAATATTAATCTGCTGATCCTGTTGCAAATAGCCTCCAATAAGCGTCTACATTACTCCACACCGGTCTGGTTTCACACGAGTGTTTCATTGTGAGAGGTGGATGTGTTGCTTGTGTTGGGTGCAGACGAAATTAAAGATTTGATGCACAGCTCCAGCAGAGTCTCTATAGTCCTGATCAGAAGAATGTTCACACTGAGGTTAAGAGGCAGCACAAAGATGGAGAGTGCACTCATGAACCCTATCATTACAGTCGCCCCCGGGTGGGGAAAACCCCACTGTCGCCACCCACTTTGGCTCCTGTATTGTGAGACCACATGTTCCTCCATGATAAATGTCAGAGGTATACCTCTCTTTGTCCTTTCCTGCTCCTGTCCTTCTCTCTCTGCGGGCAAACACTCAGGGGAGATGAGGACAAAGTCTCCATGGTGATGCGCCAACATCTGCACCCTGTTCCAGGAATACGCTCTGTGAACAGTGCAGCTGCTCTCTGTTTTCTCTGGGTCAACACACTGTGCTGGCTCTGACTCCAACACCCCAGAGTTCACAGGCTTGGAGGGCGCAGCAGACGGCGCTGGAACAAGGTCTTGCAAGCAACTGTCACAGTTATTGTTAATGTTGCGTTTCTCTCTGTGTGTCCTCGCCGTCTGTGTAGGGGCCTGTTGGCTTCTCTGAAGGCCGATACTCACAGTCAGGAGGAACAGGAGGAAGGAGAGGAAGGCCATGCCCCAGCAGGGATTCACAGTGCTGGGCATGGGGCTGAGCAGGTTGGGCAAACATCTGATGAGGGAGTTTGTTGTGTGCACACAGGCAGTGGCCCACATTTCCTCCTGCTTCCATCGCCACCTGACATTGACGGCGACAACGACCCACACTGACAGGCAGCAGAGGTAACTGACAGCATGAGACGATGTCTTTTCTCTGTCTTTGTTGTCCTCCTGCTGCTCTTCCACAGTTACCTCCCCAACATAACAATGCTGTCCATCAGAGCCCACTCTTTGACTCTGAGCGACGACAGACTGAGGCCACAGCAGTCTGGTCAGAGTCTCCACGGCGATCAGAGGTGTGGTCAGGAGCAACACGGCACCGTATGTGTGGCTGAGAAAGAGCAGGAAGCGCAGGGCAATGGCATCACCAATCGGGGACAACTCAGTCAGCCAGGACTCAAAGATGTAAAGGAAAGTCAGAAAAACTGTGGGATAAAAAAATAACAAAGTGTCAGTGAGTTAGGGGATCGGACTGGATTAGAGCAGTGGTTCCCAACCAGAGGTGTGTGTAAAGATGATGGAGCAGCTCAGCTAATTGGGAAAAATAAAAGACCCCCTCAAGACATGTTTTAAGAGATCTGCTTGGAATATCAATTTGTGTTTGATATGTTTTTTCCACAGAAGAAAAATTGAATTACCAAGATAGAAATTCTGCATCCCTCTTTGAAAAATCCACAATCTATTAAAGTGCAATTATTATCCATTTCACACAAGATGTCTCCTACTTCACTGAAAAGATTTATTTTCATTATCAGTTAATCGATCGATAAACAGTGACAAATGCCCATCAAAATTTCTTTGAAGATATACTATGCAGGATTTTTCTAAAAACAATGTATGGACTAATACAAAAGTACCCCCCCAATCATCACTTATGACCCACTAGAAGTGTGTAGCAGTGTATTTATCTGCAGACGCTGCCCTCTGCCTGTATTTTATTATTTTCCTCTTATTTTACTGTGTTCAGGACGTTCCTGGGTACAGCGCATAGGTAAGGTTGAGCCTTCAGATGTGGCACTGCAGAAGGCACTATGCCACACTGCAAATGGCACTGCACGAAAGTTACATTTTGGTATGATTTGGGTGACACACTCACTAAAATTATGGACACACCAATTCCATTAGATCCAGGACTTCAAATTTGAAATTAAATTAAAGCTCCAGGAAGTGTATTGCATTAACCTGGAAGTCAGATCCCCCCTCTCTATATCAAAGTGGACATCAGAAATGACAATTTTCCAATGCAAATGCCTCTAGAGAAGATCACCTATGTCCTGAAAAAAAGATATGATGCCGTTCATCGAGTATATAGAGACATTACCTTTATCAACTGTGGACTAATCTCTGAACTGGCTCCATTGTAAGCTGTTAGTCACATCCAGGTACAGTGGTCTTGTGTGAGGTGTTGAATTTTTTTGTTTGTTTGTTTGTTTTCTATTTTGTTTTTTAGGGGGGATAGGTTGTGGTGTTCATGCTAGATTAAAAAAATTACAAGAAAATATTATATATAAAATAATATAAAAAACACAAATATGGCGGCAAATCAGCAAACAGACAAAACTCGTTCCAAAATGACGGTGAAATAACAGATTGCTTTTTACTTTTACTTTCACTCGTGGGCGTGTTAATGAACAGTAACTGTCAATTCCTGCATAGTACACCTTTTAAACAGTATTTACACCTTCAGATTACTTGTTTTGTCCATCTAACTCTCTAAAAGCCAAAGATATTCAGCGTACTATCACAAAGGACAAAGCAAATCCTCACAGCTGAGAAGCTGAACTAAGAAATGTTTGGCTGTTTGTGCTCTTAAAATGACTTGTAACCGTCATTTTATTGCTCTACTTTGACCATTCAGTCGATTCAGTTCAGCTATAATGTCTTAAATGAGAAAATATTGTAACAATATCCACTTTACGATACACATTTGGAACATTACAGGTGGCGCTGATGAAGTCCGATGCACCCAGTCATGCCTCCATACTGACCTGTGACCAGGAAGTCGGTGAAGACCAGGAGGCAGCAGCAGCAGAAGCTGACCAGACTGTAGGGGGCAGCCAGCGAGGGCAGGAAGAGGAGACTGCAGGCCAGTTTACCCACACACAACACCACCGCTCCTTCCAACACACCATCCATGGCTACAACAAGACAACACATTCACGCGGTTCAGCATATCGAAAAACTGGTTCTCCTTTAGCCTCAGGGTGGAGGAGTTCAGGAATGCCAGGCACTCTGCTGTCAGTAAACACCCCCCCAATGGTGTTAAATATATCTGTATGTAATGTTTTTACATGATCTTCCCACTGTCAGGGAATGTTTCTGCCCCGTGGTTGAAGATCAATATTTTTGTTGTTTACATTAGTAGTGAACCCTGGACCAGACAGCTGTTTACAGTCGATCAAAAATGAGTTCTCTGCCCTCAATATGATATTTAAAATGATATTTAACACCAGAAATTAATAAACAAATGCCATGAAATTCCTCAGTAATGTAAAACAGATGCAAATTTACACACAGACTCTGGTGCTGGGAAGTGAGTGTAAATAAACCGACCTACTGACCATGATACTGCACAGTCAGACTGGTTCAACCTGTTGAAACTTCTCCATTATCTCTATCGTGTGCTTCCAGTATGAACATTCAAACTACCTGCAACAGAAAACTATGAATGTAGTTAAAACAACTGCTGTGAAGTTCTTACCTGGAATCACAGGAACCTTTAGAGCTGCATGTCAATATGAGCTTCAAATGTTTCATCAGTTGCCTTCACTTCCCCCTGTTGCTCCGCCCTCATGGGGATAATGACACCCCCTCCCTCCTGCTTCCCCCTCGCCTCCCCACCTCCCGTGCTCCCTGCTGCACCTGGCCTGCGAGAGGTGAGAGAACATGTGCGGCTTGGAGGGTGTGGCACTGTTTGTACAGACAAGAAAACCTGTCTAACAACTAACTAACTAACAGTGAGAGATGCAAAGTGCATGTCGGTGCGTGTGTGTGTGTTTCAGCGTGTGTGTGTGTGTGTGTGTGTGTCAGTATATCAGTGTGTTGACATCGGTGAAGGGCAGACTGAATAAAAGATGTTTCATTTTCACTGAGAAAGTACAAACATTCCTGTGCTACACCCACCTTGTTCAAACTACAGTATGTTATTTCAAAGGTTACAGCAAATACACACATGCAGGGTGTTTCTTAAAGCAGGATTAGACTGTAGATCACATAACACATATTATTCATTCACACTTTTAAATGCTTCATTTTAACCTCAGACCCCGTTAAGATTGGACAGATGGGATGGTCCTATTTAACAAACAGAGGAGTGCTGCGTTGTGCATTATGTATCTATAAGTTCCTCCTGGGAACGCTTCCTCATTATCTGTTCTCCGATTACATCTAAATGTCAGGTCAGTCACAAGACATTTTAATTTAGATGCACCTCTTGTTCAAACGGAACTTTGAAAAAACTGGCTTGAAACACAATGCGCCTCACAGATGGAATTAGATGCGAAAAACGTTTGGTTAGGATCTCGTTTTTCATCAGAAGACTTTAAAATAGGCTGCGGGTGAAATTTAATTGTGGCACTTTTGACGCATCACATGAGATGGTGATGTTTAAATGTTTAAATTTTCATTTTTGTTGTTTCCAAGCCCTTAAAAGACTTGTCACCCATGTTGGTTTAAAAGCTCTTTCGAAAGTTGATGAGCGTGATACGATCGATCGAAACATCCAGAACAGCCACTTACCTTGGGGTGAGATTGTTTTTTACCGTGGCTTTCAGCGTCAAGAATAAACTCTGAAACTCATCTTCTAAGCCAAAGTAGTCAAGACGTCCTAAAACTGAACATTTAGAGTTCTGTGACAACCAGACATGCTGAGGAAGTTTGCGTAATATGATTAAAAAAAGCCTCTAAATGAACCTGGTGGCAAGACTGCTTTTCGAAAACAGGAGGCTCACAGATATGTCTGCATGTTCCACTGATACAAGAAGAGGTTTGCAGACCACATTTTCTTATCAGGTTTTATTGACTTTTGTTTACCGAGATACATGTGCAGCAGGAAGCAGGAAATTGTGCAAAGTAGAGTCAGATAAAGCTCATAGAAAGCCTCGATTTGTGACTTTTTTTTTTTGCCAAACAGAAAACAAACAAGATCTGTTCAGTTTTTGAAGGTCTCAATAATAGCATCATGTTTAAGCTCATGAAAAGCTGCAGCAGAGAGAGAGTACTAGGTTCCTGCGAATCCTTAAGAAGTCTAAAAGATTGAATTGATTTATCTAAAAATAAAGCCTGACTTGGCATTAAAATATATTAAATCAATCTTTCAAACATCTTAAAAATGCTAACAAATAGAATTTATGAATTGTTTTTGTCTGACGTTCAGTGTAAAGTCTGAAAATAATTGGTTTGGGCAGCACGGTGGTGCAGTGTTTAGCATTGTTGCCTCACAGCAAGAGGATTCCTGAGGTGGGGGGTTCAAACCCAGGGTGGGGGAGCCCTTTTGTGTGGACTTTGCATGTTCCTCCCAGGTCAACGTGGGTTTTTTCTGGGTACTCCAGCTTCCTCCCACCATCCAAAGACATGCAGGTTAATTGGTGACTCTAAATTGTCTGTAGGTGTGAATTTGTGTGTGAGTGGTTGTCTGTCTCTATGTGTCAGTCCTGTGATAGTCTGGTGACCTGTCCAAAATGTACCCCACCTCTCTCCCAATGTCAGCTGAGATAGGCTCCAGCCCCCCCACGAACCCAAACACGATAAGCAGTTACAGAAAATGAATGAATGGTTACGTCTTTTTTTAATAGAATTGACCGAATGCCTCAAAGATCAGGATGGCGGAACCCAGGATGCTCAGAGCAGAGGAACCATTGTCTGTGAGCTGGCTCTCACTGGACCCTGGACGACATAAGAAATTCAATGAAATTTTGCCATCTAACCAAGATTTTTGCGACGTGGCTGAAACCGGTACAATGCCATGTGTACGAGTCTCAGTGTATTTTATACAAAACGCGTTTTAAACTCGGCACAATGGGAATTGAGGCAGTGGAATCCCATTTGCAGATTAAGACACGCAAAATTGCCAAGAAAACACAGTTCTGTTCTACCTTCAAGTCGTGTTTTATGTCGCAGTAAACATTTGGGCAAAATTGTCCCTAACCTAAAGTAAGTGATGTCAGTTCATGTTGAATTTTGGTTATGTAAAATCAGTCTAAAATTTATGTCTGAATGGCATTTGAAAAAGTCTTGAAGGTAACTTGTCATTAGTTTAGGGACGTTGGAAGCACTTTGTGACTCAATAGCAGTGATGTGACAGTTCTGTAAGTGCAGTGTACCTTTTATCATAAGCAGGCTGAGCAACGTTTGAAACATTTACTAAATACAATTTAACAGTGCAAATGTAAACAGCTTGTATTTAGTGTGTTTGTAATATCCATACTGTAGACTGGCAGCGAGGGCACTGTAGAAGTGTGGCAGAGTGCTGCAGTCATTTCCTTCTTATCCTCTTTTGTATCTTGAGTGTGACTCATGTCCAAGATACTGTTTTGCATTTCCTATGAATAGGGAAACACAAATTTGAAAGTCTTTGTGTTACTTTGTATGTACGTGTGCAAACACTGTGGAGTGGGTAAGAAAGCAGCCATGTGTGCCAAAATGTGGCCTGCTCAGAAACTTACAGCGTGCATGATAATAACAGGGTAAGCTTTTAATGCTGATGATCACACTTAAAGGAATACTTCACATGAACATTTGTATATCAGTTATTTATCGCATGCTACTGTGAATTTGTAAAGACAACAGTATTTTTCTCACATGCCTCCACAGTGGAAGAGAAAAAGGGCAAACATTCCTCATGAATTGAAGTAAACAGAGACTGTGTTTAACAAAAGCAAAACTATATCAAAACATCCATTCACAAACTGACACAGCTCCTGCAGTATGATCCAAGTCTCATTGAGCCAAACATTCCGATTTAAAAACATCAGTACAAAGTGCGTTTGAACTCTGCTCAAGTGGAGCTCATACGCACATGCATGCTAAGGCTCTCTCAGGGCACGCTACTTGTAGGCGGGAGGTTTTACATTGTAATGCATGTTTTGGGAAAGTACTGAGCATACAACTGGATGAATAAGACTTGGACATTTGTCACTGTTTGCACCTAGTTGACAGTTTAGTAGGCACAAAACTGTGTCAGGAAGGTTTCGAGTCAACTTTGTGATGGTTTTGAAGGTTATAGTGTTTGTGGTAATGTTAACTTGATAAGTGTTTCCAATATACATGAGGGCGCAAGCGCACATAACTATAAAAGATGCAAGGGCATGAAAAGCACACAATGGGGTGTTTCTACTATTTTGAATATCCGTATCCAGATTGGGATGGACAAAATATGATATGCAATAAAACTCAAAAGCACCACAAACTACAGCAGGGTCGTCAAACTCATTTTAGTTCACGGACCACATAAAGCCCCAGTTTGATCTCAAGCAGGCTGGATCAGTAAAACCATTGCATTATAACCTATAAATAACAACATCTCCAAAGTTTTACCTTTCCTTTAGCGTAAGGAGGTACATTCTGCAAATGTTCATCCATTTACACAGATGATGAACAGCGGTTCAATATGTCTCAGGTTGTCCGCTGTTGTCCATTTACAGATCAAAAGTGCTGGCAGTGCCTTAGCAATAGTGTTCTACCACTACTGTTTTAAGATATCTTTGAATATGACAACAATAATTCATTGTTTTTTTCCAGAGAGCTGTATACTGGTCAGAGTGAAAAGCCTCTGAAGCAGTATGTAGTAGACTACTCATTAGCCCCTTTTACACTGCCTCTTTAAGGCAAGAATTTCACGCCATCATGCCACCTCGCCAACTCGCCAATCTGTATAAAAGGTACAATTGTGGAATGGGGGGAAGGAGTTGTTCCCCCTCTGAGCTGGAAATGGGGGTCGTAACAGGGCCAAAACAATGTCTCTATAAATGGGACTACCAACTAGACCAAATCATGGGCAGCATGAATGTGACAGTTTGATGACATGTTATGTGTGTGACCCGCCACGCAAGATTTAAAAAGTAGCTGTTATCAGTTAGCGACTATCTCAAAGAAGAGGAACAGCTGCCAAAAATGTCCACTAATTAGGAAAACAATGAGGTAATAACGTCTGGGGGCAGAGAATGAAATTAGCCACCACATAGCAGAGACAGTAAATGATAGTTATACCATGTTATACCATAGGGGCTGTGACTCAGAGAGCAGGTTGTCGGCTAATGGGAAGGTCAGGGTTCAATCCCCGGCTCATCCAGCCCCTATGTTGACCAGAAACCAGAAAAGCGCTATACAAGAGCAGTCCATTTACCATTATTTGTTTATAAAGCACTGCCGACGCTGTTGTGTTAAATGTCACGACCATCACCCCTCTACTGATTCCCCGATGCTTGGAAGCTCTCTAAAATCACACACTGGAGTGTAATGATGCCGCCGTCATTGGGTTCTGTATAAAAATGCAAAAGTGGCGGGGCATTGGTGGCTTAGTGGATAGAGCAGGCGCCCCATATACAAGGCTGTTGCTGCAGCGGCCCGGGTTCGAATCCAGCCTGTGGCCCTTTGCTGCATGTCATCCCCCCTCTCTCTCTCTCTCCCCCTTTCACACTTACCTGTCCTGTCCAATAAAGGCAAAATGGAAATATTTCTATGTAATTTATTTGTGGTTTAATAGTTTATGTAAAGTAAACATATAATTTTATTGTAGAATAGATTGCAACAGACTCTTTCACAAAAAAAAAAACGACAATATATAACGACGACATATGTAGCTGTTGCCCCCCTTTTTCAATTTAACACTAGTTCTTCTTTGAACATAGATGTATTTTTCAGAATCTGAATGAGCCACAAGAGCCTGTTCTCTGGCCAACACACTGTTGAAGGACCTGCTCTCTCTACGGGCTCCCCCATCCCATGGGCCCCAGCGCAACCACACCGCCTGCACTGTCTATATTTACACCCGTGTTCGACACCCCTGAACCGCTTCCTCCACAGACGACCACAAAGTTGAATCAGCACCTCTCTAAAACTGTTTCAACCTGATAAACAAAACGGCAAATGAGTGTTTAATCCAATTACTCTTAATACAAGATAAATATATCACAAGACAATAAGATTAGATAAGATTTTCTTTTTAAACTTGAGCACCATGTGTCTCATTTTCACATGTGAAGTGATCATCATTTCTATCTCCTCTTACTTTCAGCCGTGAGGCAACATGTTCCCTTGCTGAGGCTCTCCAGCTTGTGGCAGCAGTGCCATCTCCTGCTGAGCTAAGCACAGAGCATATTAGCAGCCTGTCATGCTGCTGCTGAGCGGATTACACCTCATATTTACTGTACATGACCGTCGTGACCCGGCACAGACAGATAGACAGACAGACGGCTTATATGCAGAGCTGGAAAAAGATGCTATGCACTCTTAACACTGGAGCTCTGGTGTAACAATCTGTGTTTATGTGAGATTAATGCTGGTGATGATGCACATTGCAGAAAGTCAGCTTCATGTATGAAATAATAACACCACACTACAGCTGTTAGGGTGCAGGAAAACCATGTCAAATATAACTTCACACCCATATGCACGGTTTTTAAATGCAATGCGAGCACAATATGTGCAGGAAAATGAGACTGAGACACCAGAAAATGGGTTAAAAATCAGTTTGGGCTCCGTGTTTAGACGCCTGCAGCACCCAGAAGTGAACAGCAGGCGACCCGGAAGGTTTGAAGTCCGACTGAGAGCAGGCAGAAAGAAGAGTCTATCCTTTATAAAAAATATTTCTCCCCTCGCTGGTTCAGGTATGTTGCTCCGCTCGATGCAAATATCTCTGCCTCCTTTTTCTCCTTTCTCTCTCTCTCACACACACACAGCCTCTCCTTGTGTCGCTTCGTCACCGTTGCTGTTTAAGTCATGCAAAAGTTGCATGTAAAAAAAAGAAGAGCATTTGCAGCGCAGCGATGATAAAGACTGATTTCTTTTCTTCTGCCGTGCAAAATAAAAGCTTCCACCAGGCGCTTGTATTTACATCGATATTTGGGTTTTTATGGTCGAGCAGCTGCAGAGCATTGAAAGGCATGATGATTGTTGTAGGAAGTGTCAGGCTCTTTTTTTTCCTCCTCCTCAAGCCGGGCTATTCAAACCTGCAAATCAAAGTAAACAATCATTCGTACGCTTAATGCAAATACGCCACATCCCGACGCATCGGCACGGCGTTTCATTACATGTGGGGAATTACCTCCTTATAATATTCGGATCTGCAGAATATGGCGTCCAGTGCTTATAAAAATAAGACAGGGCTGCCATTTTTGTTTTCCTTTTGTCTGAAATTTTTTAATAAACTGTCTGAGAATGTGGGAGAGGCGGCGGACGGAGCGAGGCGCTGCGGAGGATCGTTTCTCTGTGGAGGAGGAGATGCTCTCCTTTCCAGCTGCTCAGGTTTTAACATTTAAAACATCAGAGTCTCTTTTTCTTTTTCTGCTTTTGCACGGAGGAATAATTCAGCACAGAAGGTACCGACAAAAGGACACAAAAGTTAACCCTAACTTTAGTTTCAGAGATTGACTTGTGTGTTTCTCTGAAGAGCTGATCTCGGTTTCTGTTTTGTTGCACTGATGCTGCTTTTGAAGATGAAATGCTGAGATACAGAAATAGTTTTCTGTGCAACCCGCAGGTCATTGTGGTCACACTTGACTACTGACCATCTGGATTATTATAGCTCCTACATGTAAGAGAGCATAGATGTAATTATACTAACAGATAAAGACTTAACAGCATGTGGTCTGAGTGAGTCTTATATCACTCTCCAATACCCATCACAAGGGTTTATAAGTTGTAACATGTGGCTTTATTCATTAATAAATGATAAACTAATGCTTTGCAGATCAGCTATAAGCTATTAAAAAGATAGTTTGGGATGCCTCTGACTGAGAGTCATCTTTAAAGCAGGTAAACATGTTGCTAATCCATTAACTAATGTTCATGGATTTTGCACTTTATAAAAGGCAATCAAGTCTCCAGTTATAAATGTTAATAACTCAATATTTAAGTTTTTTTGAGTCAATCAGGTCTGTATTTGTTTGCATAAGTAGATGGATTGTTGTCCAAGAGATTTTTCACAACCTGACAACCTAAAACTGGATCTATAAAACATTAGTAAATGATTTATGAACTATTAGTTACAAATTACAACCGTTTATAAAGGCTGCCTTCTTTGAAAGTATCATAACTTCCACAGCGCAGCAGATTATTACTTTGTAATGATGGAAACTTCTGTAAATATGGAGCAAAACTCTGATGTACTGATTCAGTAAATGTGTTGAACCAGAAACATCAGTGAGGCTGCAGGAAAAGCCTCAAGGTGGCTGTGGATCAAGAGGGCAGATCCATGATGTCGCGCGCTGCTCGGACACAAGCCGGGGACCGATCACCCCCGGCTGGGTCGCCCAGGTGAGGGTGTCTGATGATCTAAGACCTGAAACACCCTGCAACCGTGGGTTCATCTGGTGATGTGCCCCAAGCCGCATCTAGGTGTTTAAAATAATAAATAACTTGAATGAAAGAGAGTCGATCCAAAGAAAATTAGTTGGTGACTGAGAATGATTTGATAGTTTAAGTTATTTTTGAACAAAAATCTTTTCTTTCAGCTAGAGGTGCCATGATGAACAGGTATTGACGCTAACCAGGGTATTTAAAAAATAAAATGTTGACATCATGTTAGTAATATACATGAGATACTATAGTGTAAATAATCCAGCACCTCTTAAAGCATTTCCATTTCTTTCCATTCTCGCTTTGTCTCCGTCCCCCAACACCATCTGGTGTACAGTTTTGTACAGTTATGGTGACAGACTCTGTCCACACGTCCCTACACTCGTATTTTGAGTATTTTTTTTTGCCTAAAAAGAGACAAAATGCACAATAAACAAAGCTAAAGATGAATTTGACAGACAGCATTTTCGATAGATGTAATAATTTTGTTATTGTGAACTCTTTTGGCCACGATAATCAAACTTCCAACTTCTTATTTGTGAAGAGTAAACCAAAAACTTTTGGGTTTTAGTCTGTTGGTCAGATGAAACAACTCACTGGAACATATCACCTCGAGCTTGTGGAAATTAAAACGGCCATTTTCCACTGTTTTCTGAAATTGTATGGACAAAATACGTAACCTACTAATCGAGAAAGTAATCTGCAGATTAATCGACAGTGAAAATAAGTGTTACCTGCAGCGCTGAAGAGCAGTTTGAAAGATGCTTCTTACAAGATATTGAGCTCATTTTAATGCACCTGCATGTGAAAGACTATGTTCAAGTCTCTTTTTCTTTATACTCTAATAATAATGTAAATATTAAGGCTGCATAAAATCTCAGCTGCATATGTGCAAAAAATAACACTCTCCTGACACAGGTAGCCGTAGAGTAAGTCCAAAAGCAGAGCAGTCTAGGCCTGACTCTACAGGCTGATTGGAACAACTCTATATGTGGTCATACACCAGCAACACACAGGAACTGTGAGTTATATACAGTGCCTCCCTGACGTTAAATATGTTCTCTGTGAAGCGTGTCATTTCAAAAAGTGACACCAAGATGTCCAGCCGCCGTCGAACTCCTGAGCCTGCTCCCCCGAGGCAGAAAGCCTCCAGGAAGTGAAACTGATCCCCACTGGCATCATTAGAGAAATATTTTGTGGGGTTTACTGTACGCTCGTACCCCTGAACGTATCGTTTTTGTTTCTCTTGGCTCGCGGATATGGACTGTGTTATGCCTCTGCTAAGCCAAACAGACTTAGGAATGGTGAAGTGTGCCAAAACACGCAATGCAAAATGTTTTAAAAAAAGAAACTTCATACGAGGTTGAGAAGAGAAGCTATGGAAAGAAAAACCTTCAGATCAAAACTTCAGCAGTAGCAGCTCTCTCTGTCATCAGAAAGTGAGAAGCTTTCTGTGCATGTGGCCAAACGCAGTGTGGAAAAGCATTGATCTTAATTGCAGCCCAGAAAAGCAAATATTAAAAAGAGAATATTCATGCTATTATTTCTTCATTAAAAAAACACAGTGTCACTTACAAATCAGTGTGAGCTCTGTGCAGCATTCCTATTTTAGTCTTTCCATGTTCATCATATTCAGGTAGATTACTGATCTCTTGGCTTTCGGCTACATCATTCAGGTCTCGCTCTGCTCTGAGGTGAGGCTGTGCAAACATCTCCAGTTTCCCATCAGACTCCTAACGTGTCGGGGCCCCCTGTGCAGAGGAGGAGACAGACAGCAACAGATTAGGATCTGAGCCACATCGCTGTTAACGTTTTCTGTTTTCTCTGATAACCGTTTTTGGGAAGTTCCCTAACCAGTTGTTGTAATCATGTGAGAGCCTATCTCTTAGGCAGCATGTCCATCTCAAAGCCTTGTGGTTAGAAATCCCAAGAAAAAGATGCATCACTCACTTTAACGTCCTCCAGAATCATCCTCTCCGCTATCTCTGATGAAGCACTGGGTAAAGACATATGGTCTGCTCTTGCACTTTAGGGAAAGGAGGAGAACTAATACAGAATGTCTTTGAAAGTCCACTATCACAAGACTGGGAGAAGCTATCTCAAATTATCACGTCGAACAGTCAGCTGCTGTTTGGGTGGAGTTTTTAACCACTGTTTTCTACACTAACAATATTTCTTCACATCAACCGAGGATAAACGGAACAAACCAAGATGATTCACAATTTCCTCTTATCTTTGCCTCTTTGTGTGTAAATCATAATTCTGAACTTTGAGAATTAAAGCAAAACAAAAAAATACTCACCTATTCAAGCAGTGATGAGGGGTCACAAGAAAACAGCTTCATTTAAAGGGGTCCCCAGCCAAAAAGGTCGGGAAGCGTTATTTTACCATGTACTTGATACGTGTTTCACTGATGGACAGAGAAGCTGCACTCACCTTGTTTATGACCCTTGTGTTTTTATTTCAGGATGGCTGAACCTCGCTTTAACAATCCCTATTTTTGGCCTCCACCTCCCGCTATGCCCGGCCAGGTGAGTGACTCTGGTATTCGCTCTTGTTTAAGTGCATGTTTACCTCAAGCAATAAAATCGCTATGCTGTCAATTTACTGTGTTGTTTTTTAAAGTGATTTTAAATAATGCACTGAAATTGAATGGTGTGTTGGGAAAAACGTTTCAGTTAGATGAGAAGATTGATACTACTCTGTCATCTGTACTGTAAAAAGCTACAGCCAGCGGCCAAAGGTCTAGGTTGTTTTTTTCTGTACAAAAGCTGACATTTAAAAACGACAATTGGCATATTTAATTTGTATATTTAACATCATTAATTAATCTTTTTAAAAAATATGGTGCCAGTACCCTTAAAGTGATACTCATACCAACAGAGTGCTTTATTTGATACCTATTTTTCTACATCATTCGATACCTGTCATGTACATAAAAGCATTCAGTTGTGTAAAAAATGCAGCCAGATGCCACAGGAGTGTAGTACAGCCATACTTTCAAATGTTTTGGTGGCATCTCGGCATATGCCAAAAGATGGCCTTCCTGCACGGTGAAAAGATGCAAAGCAAAAGAGTGAGTGTTATTCTCCACATATTTGGCTTTTTACAGGAAACAACCATTTCAGATTGCATTTCATTTGTTTTATTTTTAAGGGCAATGCACATTTAGTTTAGTTTAGTTTGGTCATTTTCCAAAATAAGAAACACAAATATACTAGTAGGTAGACAATACATAAACATTAAATTAATGCAAGATGTTTTGAAACCAATAAAAGGATAAAATCCACAGGACAAAGACAGCATAAAGACATAAAGACAGCATTAAGTACAACAAACAGAAATTCCCAAGACAGAACAGAAGCCCTGCAAAGCAACACGCAACAGCAGAGCATCAGTACGATACAATAAGACAACAACAACAAACAGCATGTTAGCACAAACAGACATACATGCAACATGAAGCACCAACACACAGATTAGCATTACATTCAGACATGCAGAGCAGCATAGAAAGTAAAGACAGATAAAATACAATAGTCACAATGTGGATCTTAATAAAATGTTAATAAGATGTAACCCCTTTGTAATCACCAACATTTTGACATGTAACTAGTTACTCCCCAACACTAATCGGCACACTGAACTGCCATTTCAGTCAATTACACTGCGCACAGCACATCACCACAGCAGTTGTATCAAGTACGGATACCCGGCCCTATTTTTAGCCTTCTGTTTTTGCATGGATTGAACAAAGGAGCATTTAGTGTACTTTAGATATGCTGGTAGCCAGGTGGATTTTCACCTGTGGACAGCCAGGCTAGGTGTTTCCCCCTGTTTCCAGTCTTTGTGCTAAGCTAAGCTAAGCTAAGCTAAGCTAAGCTAAGCTGCTGGCTATAGCCACATAGTTAGCCTACAGGCATTAAATCTTCTCATCGAAATGTAAGCAAAACATGAATAAGCGTATTTTGTCAAAATATCAAACTGGTCCTTTAAAACAGTGGTTCTCAACCTGGGGTTCAGGTTACCCGAGGGGGGTCCTGAGTTAATCTGAGGGGTCACCAGATGATTAAAGGGATACATTGAAACAATCCGTCAGTCTGAAACAATCTTGTCTCTAATTGTAGTTTTTCTTATTCTTGTGAAATTCTGGATGATATCAAATTTGGCCTTAAATCAGACAAGTTAAGAGTCCATAACCTGTGATGGGAGGTTACAAGTTGACATTGCTTCATTTTAAGGGGTCACAAGGCCATAAGGTTGGGAACCACTGGGTTAATACATTTCCTGTTGAGACATTAAGTTTTGGGTACAATGTCACATGTCAGCCTCTAGAGGGAACCATCGTCTCATAAAGTGACCCTGACTAAACTGATGGCTGTTCTCTTGTCACAAATGCTGTTTCCTGGCTGTCAGCTGGATAACCTAGTCTTGATCAATAAAATCAAGGAGCAGCTGATGGCAGAGAAGATCAGACCGCCACATCTGCCTGCTGCCTCAGCCCCTTCCCAACAGCCCTTACTGGCTCCCCCCATCCAGGCGGATGGCAGCCAGCAAGGGATGTCCAAAGCTCACCAGATGCCAGTTCTCCACAGCCACAGCCCGTCTCAGCCTGATATCGCCCTGCACGCCCGCCCCGCCTCCAGCTCAGTCACAGGTACTCCTCACCTGCGTCCTCAGTCCTCACTTTTTACTGGATTAATATCACTGCTGCATTAATGTGTAATAAGTAGTAGTAGAGCACTTCTGATCAAAAGTATTACAGGTTCAATAATAATACACAGGCCTGCTGAACTTTTACTGCGCACATCTAAGACTGAAACTATTAAAACCAGAGGTGTTGTGGTGCTGTAGCCCATCTTGAAGGGCTGCAGGACATTTTGCCAACAACCAGATGTTGCTGTGTTTGTTGTGTTTGAAGCCCCAAAGCTTCATAAGGTTTTATTCAGGGTTCCCACAACAAAAAAAAGGATGCCCCATGCCTTTGAACAACCAATGAAATCAAAGTGTGCATTGGTGCTCTGTGTGACAATTGAAAGTCCCAAGCTGCTCGTGTTAATGGCTGAATCTCAAAAATGCGGCACACTTTGAAATATTACTGGGGCATATGTATGGAAACTTTTCATGGCCCTTCATGTCACAAGAGTACTTGCCAGTCAATATTCAAACACATCAGATCCAAACTCTGTTCACACATAATTCCAGCTAGCAGGTATACTCGGAGGGTGCGACGGAACCCAGGGAGAAAATGAAGAAACGTACGTTATGGTAAACAAATGTCACACATTGACACTTCCTCTACGTTATGTTAATTTCATTACACACAATTAAATTCCATGACTTTTTCAAAACATGTAAGGGTTTTTTTTAATTCCATGACTTTTGCAGGCCTTGAAAATTAGATTGAGAAATTCCATGACTTTTTTCAGGTGTTCCATGACCGTGGGAACCCGGTTTATTTGCCCATCCCTACTGATATGCAAGAAATGTGTCCACCCTGCGTCATTAGAGTTGGTTCAGCTTTCTCTCAGGGCCGTCTTTAACAACTCAACAGATATGCTTAACATTGTTTTATCCCCTTGATACGTATTCATGCTTAACAGTTTTATGCTTATAAACATGATTTTGAACTCATGAAGTCTGCTACAGAAAGTTACACAGTGTTTGGGGTCTCTGAATCATGGATAAATACAATAAGCGGCTGGGTGCACCAGTAGCCGAGAGTCTTAAGTGCTGCTGACCATGAACCACAATGTCCCTATAGCATGTACAGCAGAACCAACAACACGGAAATAAGGCCTATGTCAACAGAACACTGTGGTTTATATTTCTGTTTGATGACCTAAATAAACATTTGTTCAGTGTCTTCATACCAGGTGTAAAGTGTCGTTAATAAGACACTCACATGTTTTTTTTAAATGTGAATTTTTCTGCACATTTGCCAGGTCGTATTCTGGGGGATGTAAACTTGAATCTGGACGATAAGGCAGCTATAAAAGCCAGAGGATTATGGGAAGACTGGCATCTGCGTCAACTGATAGACCATCCCTCTAGGACAAACCATGTCTCAGGTAACCACAGTTGGTACTTCCTGTTTCTGTAGGAGCAAAGATCATTGTCCTGCTCGGGTCTGCAGTTAGTGAGTTTCATTTACTTCTCTGAGCTGTAAGTATGAGTAGGAGAAAGACTGAGAATAATGTAACTTTAAAGGGTAAGGTCTGTACTTTGTAACCTGGACCTTGTACCTGTGTTTGTATCTAAGTGACTAATGGGAACAACAGATACAGTCAGGTCCATAAATATTTGGACAATGATACAGTTGTCATCATTTTGGCTCTGTACNCCCATTGTGGTGGTGTACAGAGCCAAAATGACGACAACTGTATCATTGTCCAAATAATTATGGACCTGACTGTATATGAAACCAGTATTACATGAGAGTGCTGCAGCTGTGAAACAGCCTGCAATGTAAACACACAGGGCACATTTGTGCCATTAATTCACATTCAGTAGAAGTGTTTGTTCTTGTCACTGACAGGCTCAGATTGTTATTCTAAGCGTCTGACAACTTATAGAAAGGATCCCTAAAGAAACCGCCCCGAAATCACAATTGTCAAACACACCAGACTAATAATAAATAAGCAATTTTATTATTGTAAAACACACTTAATTCAAAGATGACAGAAAATAAAACTCTCAGTTCATTTCTCCTGCGTTACAACATTCACTAACTCCCAACTGATTTAATTAAACCTTTAATTGGCCCAGATAGATGTGAAAATATGCTGGCTCCATACACACTACAGCACTGTTTATTCAAATGGAGTCTGTTGGGTTTGGCAGTGCTGATTTTGGGGCTGTTTATGTTTTAACAAAAAGGATTTCACTTCTTAAGAAAAGGTCTATCTCTGTAGGGATCCTTTCCATAATGTTGACACTGAGAATTACATTCTGAGTCTGCCAGTGTCAAAAACCAGCACTTTAAGTGCTAGTACTTTTAGTATCGCTGTTGATAAGTTGTTAGAGTTTGTCTTTGTTTGCACAACTGTCGCTCTTGACATATGAATTGGCAGTTTGATAATAACTTATTTCCTTGTCCTTGTCTGCCAGGTGTGGCACTGGCATCCAGAACAGGCAACCTCAACACCTCAGAGATCATCACCCCAACCACGCCCACCTCAAGCAGCCACAGCCGGCTGGGCGGAGCCCCCACACCTCACCTCATCTCAGGGTTAGCTTGCAGCCAAGGGATGGAGCCCGGGAAAAACAACGGGGGACTTGTGGGACTCCTCGGCCCTCCTCCAAAGGAGGAACGGGGGCGTAAGAGGATCAAGGCAGAGAATGGGTCATCTCTTCTGGTGGTGCCCTACCCAATCCTAGCCTCAGGCAACGACCAATCCTGTGTCACCATTACTGCCAAAGAGGGAAAAACCTACAGGTAAGAAAGGACTTTTTTTTAATACGTAGATAGATGCATAAATAACTGAGGTAGCGTGCCTCTGACTCACGACTCACAATTTAGTTTGAATCATTAGAATTCCTTTAGATACAGCATGTTTCAAATAAAAGGAGAAATATAGTAACTTGCATGATAATGGTTAAATCATTAATATAGAATATATTAAGATAGAATTTAACTTAATGTTCACCAGGTTGGAAAATTGATTCGATTCACCCAAACATAAAAACAGCCAAAAATCATGTCATATACAGAACAAGTAGGGCAACAGAACAAAGTTCACAAAGGGAAAAAAAAACAAAACATACCAAACTAGCAGGGCACTTGGAGAGCGCAGAGCTCAGCCAAGGTCAAATGCCCAATCTAACAATGTTACTGAAAGTGAGAAATACTTGTGTGTCTGCCCTAGATTCAGATCTAGTCCAAAATTGAATGGGCTCTTTCTTGGCCCATGCTACCACCAAGTTTCAGGAAAATCGGTTTAGTAGTTTTTCTGTAATCCTGCTGACAAAGAGACAAACAGACTAACACACAAACATAACTGAAAACATAACCACAGTCTGTGGCGTTACTTGGCAGCATTTGATGCACCGATACATAACGTCCATGGTGCTCAGTTGAATTTAGGTCAGGGGAACAAGAGAGCCAGTCAATGGCATCAAATGCCTTCGTCATCCAGAAACTGTCTACACACTCTGGCCACATGAGGCCGGGCATTATCCTGCACCAGGAGGAACCCAGGGCCCACTGCACCAGCAAAAGGTCTGACAGTCGCTCTGAGGAGTTAATCCTGGTACCTAACAGCAGTCAGGGTATTGTTGGCTATGATATGTAGGTCTGTGCAGCCCTCCAAGGATATGCCTCCTAGACCATCACTGACCCACCACCAAACTGAGTATGCTGGATGATGTTACAGGCAGCATAACATTTACCACAGTGTCTCCAGACTCTTTCACGCCTGTCACATGTGCTCAGTGTGAACCTGTTCTTGCCTGTGAAGAGAACGGGGCGCCAATGGCAGACCTGCCAATTCTGGTGTTCTATGCACGGTGCTGGACTGTGAGCACAGGTCCCACTAGAGGATGTCAGGCCCTCATGCCACCCTCATGGAGTCTGTTTTTGACAGTGTGGTCAGAAATATGCACACCAGTAGCCTGCTGGAGGTCATTCTGTAGGGCTCTGGCAGTGCTCCTCCTGTTCCTCCTCACTCAAAGGAGCAGATACTGGTCCTGCTGCTGGGTTGATGGCCTTCTACGGCCCTGTCCAGCTCTCCTCTGGTAACAGCCGGTCTCCTGGTATCTCCTCCATGCTCTTGAGACTGTGCTGAGAGACAATGCAAACCTTCTTGCGACCGCGTGCAACCTGATTGGGCTGCAGGTACCACCTCATGCTACCTGTAGTGACAAGGACACCATCAGAACACAAAACTAGAGAAGACTCAGTCAGGAAGGATAAGGAGAGAGTATGTTACCACCACATGTAAAACCATTCCCATTTGGGGGTTGTCTTGCTTTTGCCTCTCCATTGCACCTGCTGTCACTTTCATTTGCACCAAAGCAGGTGAAACTGATTCACAATCACTTGTGCTTCCTGAATGGACAGATTGATATCCCTGAAGTTTAACTGACTTGGTGTTACACTGTGACGATTAAGTGTTCCCTTAATTTATTTGAGCAATGTATATACATCATATATATGCAGTATGTGTGCTCTGTGCATGTCCTTTATGTGTGTCCTCTGTCTGTGTCCCTTTGTTCTTGATACAGGTGTAAAGTTTGTCCGCTGACCTTCTTCTCCAAGTCAGACATGCAGATCCACTCGAAAACGCACACAGAGGCGAAGGCTCACAAGTGTCCTCACTGCACGAAGTCCTTTGCGAACGCATCGTACCTGGCCCAGCACCTGCGCATACACTTGGGTATCAAACCTTATCGCTGCTCCTACTGTGAGAAATGCTTTCGCCAGCTCTCCCATCTGCAGCAGCACACCAGGTCTGATCTCATCACAGCGTGTTTGCCATTTTATTGCTATCCACCAGAGCTACGAGCACCTATCTACCTGGGCATCTGTCTGTTGTGCAGCATCAATAACATACTTAATATTCTTAGTTGGAGCAAAAAAGATTTATGTCAAAAGAATTATGTTAAAAAAAGATAATGTTGTAAACACCGCAAACAAAATGGTAAAAATGTTGGAAATTATTGCGTCACTCATAACTACTATAAGTGAGTAAATGTAAACCCAAACTTGATATATATTTTTTGTAATTGTGGTGAACTGACCCTTTAAAATAACTAGTAGCTGAAGGAGCTGATGTTTCAGGTTGTTGTGTCCAGTCTGGTGTATCTAGTTGTCTAGTTATCACAGCGACTCCTTTGTGCTCATTGTTTACTCTCTGCTGGCCAGCCTTTGTTGCTCTGCGCGCATGCATCTGAGTGAATCAACATTAACCTCACTTCAAGTAGTGTTAAACATGATACAGTCGAAACAAACCACAAACAGGAAGTGTATATTTAAGGAGGAGATTCATCTAGTTTTGGTTTTTGTGAGAATTCTGCACAAGAAAGTTACTTTTTCTAGCTGTTGTGAGTCGTTATTGTTACTGTATGTGTTTGTGTTTTTGCAGCTTCCTGTCTGACCTGTTTCAGTTGCCTAATGTTTGCATCATTTTTCCTGTCTTAGAATCCACACAGGTGATCGGCCGTACAAATGCGCCCATCCAGGATGTGAAAAAGCTTTTACTCAGCTATCTAATCTGCAGGTAAACATTGACTCCCCCCACACACCCCCGTCGCTGCTACCTGTTTAATCGCCTTGATCCTCCCCTCCTTAAACTGCGATGCAGCGCCCTTTGCAGTGCTGCGTGAAGGTGACTCAGTTTCTGTGTGTTTTTTCTGTATGTTTTTCTCCCCTGCTGAAGTCTCACCAGAGGCAGCACAACAAAGACAAGCCCTTCAAATGTTCCAACTGTTTCCGTGCCTACTCAGACTCTGCCTCGCTGCAGATTCACCTGTCCGCACACGCCATCAAAAACGCCAAGGCCTACTGCTGCAGCATGTGCGGCCGGGCGTACACGTCGGTGAGTCCAAGTCGAGTTAAATTTTAACATCTGAACTGAGTGCAGCGAATATATATCTAAAAAAAAGGGTTTGTTTTATTTATTTACAGGAGACGTACCTCATGAAACACATGTCTAAACACACAATGGTGGAACATGTGGTGTCCCATCACTCCCCTCAACACAGGACAGAGTCTCCCACCATCCCTATACGGATCTCCCTCATCTGAGCTCCTCGCCCGTCTCCCGCCATCCTCCCATCAGAGACATTTCCTGTGATATCTGCGCCCCTCTGACGGACTTTGAACCCATCAATGGGTTCCAACATTGTGCCAGATTGTACACGTATCTTGTGAAGAGGTGCGCTTTTAACGAGTATATCCTCCTTTCCTTTCTTGCTGACCAGATAGTATTATCGGGGACATCCAAAGATGACTTCTCAGCACTTTCAGGCCTGGAAATGACAGGCCTAAAAATTTCTTTTTCTATTGTGACTTCACAGAAAAACAAGAAAAACATAAGTATTGCTCCGGGCAGCTACGATACATGGAAAATCTTTTTAAAGTTTTTGTGTTATAAAAAGATTACATTGTCCTTTTTTTTATACGGTCCATCGATTTCTTTACTCAAGTCTTTGCAAGAAAAAAAAAATGCATCAGAAATAGTCTTCCGTTAGCTGAGTGAACATAAAGGTGAATGCTTATATAATGTGTATTCATGTATATCGTGCCACTTTTTACGTCAGTGTTTGCAATGTTTCACCAATCACGTGCCCCTAACACACACGCAAGACTGCGTTCACATGGAATCAGAGAGACCAGATATTACTTTAGTGGACGAGAGCAGGACGGTAATGTTAGGTGAGGCTGGCAGAGAATAACGGCAATGATTCCATGTGAACACAGCATAATTAATATTTATATTACAGTAATTTTCTCGCCCTGTTGCCAAACTCATCCTGCAGGATGTGTGACTCGGATGGATATGTTTTCTTTTACATATATTTTGTAATGTTATGAAATATAAACGTGTTTTAGGTCTCCTTAAATACAAGAGCTGTTCAACAGTGTTTCAGAAAAAGACACTAAGAAAACACACAGACCACAAAAAATTAAAAAAAAAACCAATTGAAACTCTAACTGGTGCAATGAATGTGAGAGCTTCTGCTTTCAAGTACTGCAAGTACATAAAGTAAAACAAAAATGTTTTTGTTCCCTGAAATGATAATTTATACGCATTTATCTTGCCAAATTTGATATTTATGACATAATCATGCACTCAATGCTTTTTGTCCACTTTGGGTGTGCAAATAAATAAACGTAGTGGCAAGACTGAAATGTTACACCACCACTCTGCTGCTGCTGCCACACAGACAGATGTGTGACTTTCCTGAAAATCACAAATGATAAGGTCCCTTTTTTTTTGGTTTTCAGTTACGATGTGTAACAGAAGTGTCGCACTTCTTTGAAAACTGATTTTGCCATTGTTTTATGAATGAAAACTTTGCCATTTTATATGCATATAAGCCTTAACTTTGTTACAACTCTAGGGTCCACGGTGTTGTTTTATCACTTTACATTTGGCTTTTATGTCATAGCATGATATATACTGTAAATAAACTATATTAACTGTCAACCTGTTTTATAATAAATAATTCTATAATTACAAATGATGTTAAAAAGCCTTTTTCTTTCCTCGCTGCATGTAAAGAAATCAAAGCGTGGATGAAATACCTCAGAAGCTTTGCTGTGGTGCCATAGCTGTTGGTTTGCTTTTTACTCTGCATTAATAGGGAAATGAGATTCAAAGCTTTGGACTTTACACAACTCTTGTTACTAACCTTATTGTCAACTGCTGAGTCAGACGAGGGTTATTTTTCAGTTAGTGTTGGTTAAAAACAAGACGGTTTAGGACCAGTGAAAGAAGAAGCGTTTGGGCCGTTGGTGGCTTAGTGGTAGAGCAGGCGCCCCATATACAAGGCTGTTGCTGCAGCGGCCCAGATTCGACTCCAGCCTGTGGCCCTTTGCTGCATGTCACTCCCTCTCTCTCTCCCCCTTCACACAAAAAAAAAAAAAGAAAAGAAAGAGGAAGCGTCTGTGCCAAACAAGACAGTGATAACCATACATGTGACATAAAACATATTAGGAGATGATGGATGAAGTGTGAACTCGTGCTTTGTATTTTGGTGCCAACCGGCTGTAACAAAGATCCTTCTGTGTCTTCCGCAGACAGTAGCCTTTAATGTGTGAAGCCCCAGAGTGGCATTATGAAATGAAAGTGACATGAAATAGAAATATCACAGGGAACAGTTACAGGATGTTTGGGAAAACACCCCGTCTGTAACGAATTTGAACACAGCGGAGCATTCAGCAGTGTGAGGGGCTGTATTCACTAACATCCTAATAACACTCAGAGAGCTCCTAACTTAAAATATTCGAGCAAGGAGTCCTAGCTTAGGGTGACGTAAGAACATTCTCAGAGCAACTCTGAGCAAGGAAGGGACAGAAACATTTACTTAAGGACAGAGGAGTGGTTGTCCCTGTTGCTAGGTATGACACATTCTTCTGAAAGGTGTGACAGGTTGTCCTTTTGTGAGCCTTCAAGGTGTGGACCCCCAGTGGAAACAGAATGACAAAACAAAACAGCTGAAGCAGAGGTTAATAGGTGGGTGGGTGCACATTTCATGCCAAGAGAGCAACAGGACTAGATAGTATCAGTGGGTGGGGGGTCCTCGAACTATGTGTTGACCAACTAGCGCTGGTTACTGGCTCAGTCTGTTAAATCCAAAACAAAACTAACCTGCAAGAATGTTCAGCCCAGGGGCTCTCCCCTCTGTTGTGATGAAGAGCTTTGAATGACTGGTTAAGGATTACACCTGCTCCTCACTAACCAGCACACTGGACCCTCTACAGTTTGTCTTCTGTCCCAGTCGATCTATAGAAGACACACACATCCTCCACAACCCCCTGTCTCAGCTGGCCCTGTCTCAGCTGGAAAACAAAGGGAGCTCTGTGAAACTGGTGTTCATTAATTACAGTTTAGCATCATAGTTTTTTCAACACCATAGTTTCCTCCAGGCTGGTCACAAAGCTCAAGGAGCTGGGATTAAACGCCTCATTGATCATGTGGATCCTCGACCTCCTGATGTGCAGACCCCAGGTGGTGGGAGTAGGTGGACACACCTCTTCCACCCTCATCCTCAACACCGGAGCACCTCAGGGCTGCGTTTTGAGTCCCCTGCTCTACACTCTGTACACACACAACTGTATAGCCACTTCAAACACCATGATCAAGTTTGCTGATGACACAGCTGTGGTGGGCCTGATCACAGATTACAATAAAAAGGCCTACCATAGAGAAGAAGAGGACCTGACCCGCTGTTTTTAGAACAACCTACTCCTAAATGTCAGCCAAACTAACGAGATGATAGTGGACTTTGGGAAGGGGCAGCAAAGGAACTATGCACCCCTTAACATCAATGAGTCCTCTTAGGAGAGGATGGATAGCTTTGATATCTCCATTATTATATACAGACTTTGGAATAACTGGAAGTCTGTAGTGCACCTGCTCTGTGGGCCACACAGTGCGGCAGCAGTGCCGATCATCTCGGTAATTTTATACGCAGCAGTTCCATGCCTTTCATGCGCCACTCAGCAACTTTCGTAGGAATGAACGGGGTCCTGCCTCTAATGCTATATCCATTTCTTTTTATACATCCATGGCAGGGCCTTGTTTATTTCTATGAACGTTGCACAGTGGTGCTTGAAGCCAAAAGCTTTCAACTGCCTCTTCTGCATTGTGTTGTCCTTACAGCAATTGCACTACAGACTTCCCCCCAGTCGAGCTGGCTACTTCCGGTTTTGTGCTTCGCTAACTTGGATGGGTATAAAATGATGGAATTGTGCAGCTCTGCTAGACTTTCAAATGTCATCGGACTGAATGGATCAAATTCTGAAAGTGAAACAAGTAATATCGTGGGGGTTGTGATGCTCAGAAATATATATCCACTTATTTACAGGTGTCTCTTTAGCCATAGAGTGCTCCAGGGGTGATGCGTGATTGTGTAGGCCGACGCGGAAGTTAGCATCACACTGGTCCCCTTGTCAAAAAGCCTATGGGATTTTTCAATTGAATTTTGGATTACTGTTGAAGATAAGCTCTGTGGCAAACAAACAATCTTCACATATGAACACCACTTTCATGATTACTGAAGCCTAAATGCAATCGCCAGAAGGAAAGAGCTAACGTGCTCGGCACGATGACATTCTGTAGTTTCATTTAGCCACATATAAGAGTGTTAAGACACATAGAAGCTTCCAAGTTTACAAGTGGGGTATTAACTGACGTATTTTATGTCATAGAACAAAAAGGGAAAGTCTCTTACACTTGTGCAACGACAGGTCTTATTTCAGGCATCTAACCAAAAACCCATTGAGTTTGAAACGAGGGAACCGTGAGTTGTAAAATGCAAACTCATTTCCAGGTTTTGGGACTCATTCCCGGGGCACTCTGTGTAAGTCCATGAGAAAAAGTCGTTTCAGGTCACAGGGCCTCACGTGACAAATGTAATAAACACTGTTCGGCCATTACGACAATTGGCTTCAAAGCCAAGCGCACTTCCTTGGGGTCTGCACCTGCAGCTTAATGAATCTGATAGGGTGGACAAGCTGTCAGTCTGGTTGGGCCTGCAGATCCGCCTCTGACCTAAGCTCATTTGTTGTTTGAAATCGTATTTAATAATTTAATTACACTTTTATCTGTTGTTTTTTTGTTAGTTTTCTGTCTTTGTAAAGCACTTTGTAACTTGTACTTTCTTTTAAAAGTGCTGTATAAATTATCACTATGATCATTAATGCTACATGTCACTTAACATCTTTAAGCTCATTTCCGACTTGACATCATGGCTAATGATTTTGCAAACTGATCTGTGGTGGGGGTTTTTTCCCCTTAATGGATTATTTCCGTTCAAACAGTCATTTCCATTAGCTGCAGTATGGTACAAACGTTGATTAACAGACTCTTGAAATTCCAGCTGTATGATCCAGCACAAAGATGTAAATGTTGTGAGGCAATTGTATCAAGGTGGCCACAGCTCCCCCTGGCCCCTCCTTAGGGGCGCCACTGCTCAGGCATTCCTCTAACCTAAATAAAACCATATGTAAAGTTTAGAGTGGAGATATACTGCAGGTGAAACTGCAAACAACCCATAAACATCTTTAACATAATGAGACAAATGAGATCGTCTTCTAACTTGAGATTAGAGGTTTTTCCTCAGCATCCAGGTATTTGCAAACATGTTGGAACAGGCGCAGGTAGTCCTTTATCAACATGGTCAGAGCTTTACGTCTTGAAAAACACCTGTGAACCCTGCAGCTTTATGCCCTGATGAAGGCCAGTGAGCATGGCCGAAACATGTTGGTGATTTTAATGTTCATCATGAACTAGCCATTTAATAAAGGCCTTTTAACTTTTGCACCAGAGAAGAGCTGCCTTGGATTTTGTTTTTTCAAGATGTACTGCACTTCCTGACCAAAGAGCACCTTCCTGGATACCATGATACTGCAACCCACATGAGCGCTTCATCTGCTGTTGTCTTCATGGTCAGAGCTTTGTTGACTCTAGAAGGCTGACTGTATTCCTGCCTGACTTTGACACTCCTATCTGCATGCAGCCCAGAGAGAAACACCAAGAGAGACCAAGAGTGTGGGTTTTGTTTCATACATTAGGGGGAGAAACATAAAAACTGAGCATTAAACACTTAATTTTCGGCATTCTGGAGAATTTCTATGCAACAATTTGTGTCTCTTGTGCACCAGGTTACGGTTTATAAAGTGTTATCACTTCATCATTTAATCCTATTGGACATTTTTGTGAAGTTTTAGCATAATAAGTGCTAAAAATTCTTGAGTTATGGTCAAAACCATGTTATGTGAGGTCACATTGACGTTGACTTTTGACCACCAAAGTCTGATCAGTTTATTCTTCAAGTTAACTTTGTGCCAAATTTAAAGAAATTCCCTCGTGGCATTCTTCAGATCTTGTGTTCATGACAATGGGAGGGGTCGATGTACATAAGGACAGACGGACAGACAACCTGAAAACATGATGCCTCAGGCTATGAAAAAAAAATCACCTTTTCCACTCATGCGTGAAGAGTTTCATGTTTCTGCCTTTGTGAGTTTTGTGCATGTTGCACCTCAGGTCAGGTGCGTTGACACTGACTCACTCTTCAGGTTTGAACTGTGAGATTTGTCATTTTGAACTTTTTGTAAAGTGATTGCTTCCTTTTTTTCCTAAAAATTTTACCTTGTCTGCCAAGTGCAATTTAGACTACAGCAGGAAAAGCTCACCTGTGCGCAGCCTGGCCCACATGCCTCAGCTGTAAACTGATTCCAGAGGACACCATTACACTGAGACACGCCCTTCCCACTTACACTGAGGACGCACAGGACTGTACTACAGTGAGCCACAACCTTTAAAATCCCGGTGGCACTATTAGCCTGTGAATCTTTTTTGTTAGCGGAGTTATGGATGTATGTGGGTGACAGCGACTCACAGGTAAGTTGTCAACACCTTTTATGTCAGATTAATCGTTGTGTGTAGGAACCTGCTCAGTGATCAACAGCTTCTTGGGTTACTTGAAGTCTAACGAGTTCAGTTTAATTTGCATTTGAAAACAAATGATCAGGCTATTTAAATCAGACGACAACCTCCAGCAGTTTCTAATGTTTTTTTACCTGCATCTTCCTTATAATGAACTCTTAGTGTGTCAACTAACCTGATTTCTTAAATAACTCCACCAGAGATTCATGATAAAGTTTAAAAAGTATAAAGCATATATACAAGCATATTAAAGGGGAAAAGATGGTTTTATTCTTCACGTTTACCAACATTCAAATTAATTATTATATTTTTAATTTCATTTCATTTTATTATTATGTTACATGATCAGCAACTACATAATGCCATTATGCCTCTATGCAAAATACAAACATTAACATCTGAGGAAATGGAGAAGTATTAATGTTGCATGTAATCAGCCCAAGTGCTGCTGATGAAAACTCACCAATTTGCAAAAATTACACAGATAACATGAATTCTTAAAGGCTGGGCTGGTGCAGACTAAAATGTGTTCACAACATCAGACACTGAAAGCTGTAAAAGCTGCAAACATCTTGTCTGATTCATCATCTGTCATACTTCTTCTTTAACAGAAAGTGTCTGATTCATCATCTGTCATACTTCTTCTTTAACAGAAAGTGTGTGATTTTAAGTATTTCACACCATAATATCAACACTTCTTTTGAATTCATTGAATCAGTGTAACGTGCAAATATTTCTGCCTCATGAGTAGCTTTGCTACAGAAACAATGAACAAGGCTGTAGCCATTTATGTTTTTATGAATATATTAGGGGGACATTTTGAACATGTGTGAATATTGAAGGGAAGTACAGATTGATGATAATGTTTGGGAGGAGAGCCTCAGTAGGATTCAGTACTGTTCAATTAATGTCAGACATCAGTTAATTCAATTTAAGGTCATGCATAGACTTCACTACTCAAAAACTAAATTACATAGAATCTATCCTACAATCTCTCCTTTATGTGATCGCTGTAAGTCTGCTGATGGCTCCCTAGCCCATCTTTTCTGGACGTGTCCAAAGTTGCATGATTTCTGGAGTAAAGTGTTCAAATGGTTTTCTGAAATGTATAATTGTGTGTTCAAGCCTGAGCCATAGATGGCACTGTTTGGCTATTCTCTGTCTTTACTGACTCAAACCCTCCCTGTCCAGAACACTATTATGTATGGAATGATAATAGCAAAGAGACTGATTTTGATGCACTGGAAGTCAGAAATTGTACCCGTTTTCAAGACATGGCTGACAGAACTTACCTCTGTACTGCACATGGAGAAAATTCAATACAGCATGATGAACAATCTTAAGAAGTTCTACCAGACTTGGCAGCCATTTTTAGACCATCTTACCAAGTTTAATGGGGACCCTGATCATTGATACGATCTATAATAGGCCATTCACCTCTTCCTTGAGAATTTGTGTTTGAACTTAGAGTACTAGTGAGGCAACAATGTATGTTATTGCTTGAAGTGTACGCCCTGTTCAGTTTTTGCACTTGTTTTACTCACTCTTTTTATTTGCCCTTTTTTTTTACCTTTATCCTTATTTTTCTTGTATGTCTTGCACTACTTTGAAAAAGACCTAATAAAGATACTGTGCAAAAAAATATATATATATTAAAGGGAAGTGTAAATGGAAAATTACTGCCTTGATGGCAACTGAATATGTTTGAAAACAGGAACAAAAAAATGTGGTGTCTCGCCTTTTGATGACTGTCAAATGCTGCCATGCAGTAGTGTCAATTGTCACTTACAGTATTTTACATGTTGTCCTTCGTATCAGCTCAGTGTGCTCCAGATTAACTTACAGTAATTAAAGTTTGGTGTCTTGCAAAAAAATTAACTTTGTGCTCCACACAAAACAGAAAAAGTTAACTGATGCAGTCACGATCATAAATTTACCTTGAATATAGGATACAAAGGGAACACAACCTACATTTAAAATTCTTATATATTATTTTCATGGCTTAGGGAAGGTGAATCAATATTTGTGAACATGAGCTGCTCGCTCTCAAAGCCAGAAATCAGCGAAGTGAGTCTCAAAAATGTGATTTCAGCAAGTATAAAGTCTGAAGCTGCTTCATTGACAGTGAATGAGAGACTGATTTATTTTGTAGATCTACATAATGAGTTTTATTCTACTGAGGTGTTCTCAGTTCTGAATCAGAAAAGCTCCAGACTTTATACCCAATGACATCACAAATTTGAGTTTTAGCACTCTAGTTTTTGGATTTGGGAGAGAGTTGTTTATGTTAACTAATATTTTTGTACTGTCATAGACCATATAACATGTATGCATTTTAAAAATGGGCATAGTTTCCTTTTAAAACAGTGCAAAGTCTAAAAATGCAGAATCAATATTTACAGAAAACAGCATATACAATAAATAAAATGTAAGTTCTCAAAGTCTTTTTTAAACTATACTGTTTAAAATACAGATGTCAAATACCGAGTATTAACTTTGCTTGTTGCTGTTTGAATTATCTTGAGTAAATGACCACCACATGCTCTTTGATTTTAATGAGAATTAGTTATCATTTGACACCTAGTTTAATATACAACATGATTGGAAGTCAATGGTGGACATAAACAATGTTAATAAACTCACTGTGTAATGCATTTACTTTTTTATGTCGTTAAATTGAAAAAAAAAAACATCTTTAAAGTAATGAAAAATATATTTTTTGGATCATAATTTACTCAGGTATCATCGCTTTAAAAAGGTAAACTGTGTAGCTCCTCCTTCTCTTATCTCTTATCTCAGAGTCACCATTTCCTCCATGAATCTTCAGGTGCCCTCACATTCCTCCTCAACAGAGTTCAGGGTCTGCAGAGCTTGGACACCAGAGTGTTTCAACAATGGGGTATCTAACATCTTTTTATTGCTGAGGCTGTTGGGCCACACAGTTTTGCGTCCTCTGAATTAGGATTCAGCATTTTCTGTTTAATCTGTCTGTCTTTGTGTTTTTTCTCTCCCTGCAGACACATTCAGAGGACGAAGACTCTTCTGAAGTGTCTGCTTGGCATTCCTGTCACGCTCTGTGTTTTATACTTAATATCTCCATCTCTGAGGTGAGTCTGTATTTATATTTAACAAGAAACCACATACTAGATTAATTATTAACAATAATGCAAACATTACATTATTTAGATTTGGTTGTAAATTTTGTTTTTCATATCAGGCTTTTAATAGGCCTCCTGCCGATGGACAAATGCTCTTTGGAAAGTGCAAAGATGCTGAGTCTGGACTGCAGTGTGGACGCCACCCTCGATCTTTGGTAAGACTGTTAAGACCTTAAAGTAGAGCTTCGCCCACAAAATGATCTTTTGTATGTCAGTTAGTAATGCAGTGTTACCTTGAAATGGTGGATAAAACTTGTTTTTTTCTTACCTGCCTCCACGTAAAAGGGCGAACATTTTGATTTATTGAGTGACTGGGGACCACTGTTTAACAACAGCAGTCATCCATTTACAAACTCTCACACAACTCATGCAGTATAATCCAAGTCTTATTTATCCAGTCGTATGCTCAGTACTTCATTAACACAGCATTTTCACACAAAATAAAATTATTTAACACTGAACTAAAAGTAAAACTTTTCCATGCAGGCAAGTTTTCTCAGGAATTCAAGGTAACAGGGCACGACTAATTGATTCACACATCATTTTGTGGGTGAAGTACTCTCTCAAGCTTTGGCTGCACAGACAGTCACGTTGCCGCTGTTTGACGTATTCAGAAGCCGCAGGTTTCGAATCAGACATTAAAAAAAAAAAAGAAAAAGTTGGTGGTCTTTGGAATTTCCCATATTTATATTTGTTCTGAGAAGATGTAGGTGTGTAGTTACTGGTTGCTGTAGACGCCACAGGTTTCTGTTCTAGGCCTCAATTTTCACACGCGAACAGTAATTTTATTTAATGTATAAAACCTCGATGTGTATATTTCTGCAATATTTAATGTTTTTAAATGTGGATGTTGTCTTGCACATCACGATTAACAGAGCTGATAAATGAAATAGAGCTGAAACAATCAGTCCATTAACTGATTAGTGGATTGACAGAAATGTCATCTGCAACTATTTGGATGATTGATTAATAATTTTTAGGTCATTTATACAGTAAAATGATCAAAACAAAGATCTTTTTCGTTTTTTGTGCATTATTTTAGCATATTTAGTGTTAGGACATTCTTAAGACTGAATGATTAATAAACTGAACTGAGAAGACAAATTTACAATACAAATTAGTGTAATCATTTACAATACAAATTAGTGTAATCATTACAGCATCACTATAGAGTGAAATGTACTTGGTCACAGTGATAGTAATAATTTTTATTGTCCACAAATTTGGCACGTTGTAGAAAAATGTCAATACATACAATAAGTAACACAACATGCACAGTGCGGACAACAATCACAGACCTGGTTCAAGTGCAAATGATGTTTGTGAGTTTAGCAAAGTTATTGCATTTGGTATGAAAGACTTTTTGTTAATGTTCTTGGTCGCTGCAGCGGCTCTAAAGTGTGGTCTTTAAGAGGGGGATGAACAAGAGCAGACACAATATGTTTGGCTATTTGTTTCACCTCCACCTACATATACGTATATTGTATGTACATTCCAGTTGTCTTTGCTCTCATGTTTGTTATTCTGGAGGGTCTATTTTCCGTCTTAGCCCCCAGGTGCCCATACCGTCACGTGCACATATTGAAGTTAAAACACTTTCAAATATACAGAAAAAATTACCTTCTCACTTCACCTACAAATGAATAGCTTTACAATGTTGTGGTCAAACTGGACCCTCTATGTGCGACAGTCATGGGCACATTTTTTGGAATTGACAATGCCTGGTCTTCTAACCAGCTTAGAAATTATGTACTGGAATGTCTCCCAATTTGATCATGTATACCTTTGTTACACATCCCTTTTTCACGATGTGAAATAGTTAAAGAAAATGTTATAGGGTACACACTGTTTAAAAAAGAATAATGAGGAAAGAAGGTTTTAAGTCCTGCTGTTTAAACTGCTGCAAACCCACAATAGTCTTTGTACCTGCAAGTATATACTATATTCTTTTTTTTTTTTTTTTTTAGCAATTGGTAATTGGTTGTCTGCTTGCGATAAACCCCTTAATAAAAATATATAACTAAAAGTTGAAACTCTTTAGAACACTTTGTGAGAAGTCTTTAAAATGGCATTTCTTACATTACACCAATCCAGTTTCCGAGATAAAAGATAAAAGCACCGCATTGCTTTAAAAAAAAGAAATCTGTTGGCAGTGAAACTTAAAATGCAATTTCACAGGGTTTCTAAATATTTGATCTCCTCTCAGTCATCAAAGCAAGTGGAAAATAATGCCAGGCATTGTGATGACGCACAAAAGTGTCCTGTCTACATAAAACCAATTAGCACCATATCTCGTACTCTCAGAAGTAAAGCTGACGGCCGAGAATATTTGTGTTTTACTTTAGCCAAGGAGCACTGATGATTTCACTCACAAGCCAATTTTAAATGGAGCAGAGGAAAACGAAGCAACCAATCAGTGACATAGTTTTGTCTCTCAAGAATAACTTTAGTTTAATCAAAAAAAACCCTGCACATGCTGCAGAATTCTTGTGACATTTACTGACTCTTGGCTCAGGAAAAAAAATACGATGAAGTAAAGTACTTAAAGTCCAGAAGTGAAACTTACTGTAATGCTGCTGCTTGTTAATGTTTTTTTAGGTCATTGTGCTCCAGGTGATGTGTCACTTTGCTATAGTTGATTATAGAAAATACTTATAACTTTGAGTTGTCTTGTGTTTCAGGTCCAGACCTGATGTGCAAACTTGTACATCCTGGAATGCTCCCATCATCTGGGAAGGGATGTTTGACCCTGACCTTTACGACCAGGCGCACAAGATGAAAAGATCCTCTGTGGCTCTCACAGTGTTTGCTGTTGGCAGGTTGGTTCCCACATAAACAGTGTCATAACTGTATGGATAAACTGTCGTCACACCTGAATTTCATTTAGTGCCTTTTTGTTTGACTGCGGAAGCCATTAAAATGTAAGGAAATAAAACATGACTTTGTTCTTGTCTTCATTTTCACTAAAGGTACCTGGATGTGTACCTGGCGACCTTCCTGAACTCCGCAGAGCAGCACTTCATGTTGGGTTTGCCCGTGACATATTATGTCTTTACGGATGTGCCAGAGAAGGTGCCGGACATCAAGCTCGCTCCTCAGCGAAGCATAAAGGTTTTCAAAGTGGAGAAGAACTCCAGGTGGCAGGACATCTCTATGATGCGAATGAAGACCATATCAGATGTCATAGAGTCAGACATTCGTCACAGCTGCACACACATCTTCTGCTTTGACGTGGATCAGGTGTTCACAGGGAGATTTGGCTCAGAGGCTCTGGGCGAGTCTGTGGCCCTGCTCCACGCCCATTACTACCACCTCCCAGAGATGCTGTTTACGTACGACCGCAACCCAGAATCCAAGGCGTTCATGCAAAGTGGGGACTTCTACTACCATGCTGCCGTCTTCGGAGGCTCGTGGAAGAGTGTAAAAGCACTGACTGAGGCCTGCTACCAGAGCATCATGGAGGACAAGCAGAACAATGTGGAGGCTCTGTGGCACGATGAGAGTCACCTCAACAAGTACATGTGGCTTCACAAACCAAGCAGGGTGCTCTCTCCGGAGTACTGCTGGGACACCAGCATCGGCTACAGGAGTGACATACGAGTCAATCGACTACTTTGGGCGCTGAAACATTACGACACACTTCGTACACCTTAGTGTGTTTAGTATTCAGTGTGTAAAATCCCTTCCTGTGTTTTACAAATGGCATGAAAACTATCTGACAAACACTGCGCCCATGTACAAGACTGTTGCTGCAGCGGCCTGGGTTCGATTCCAGCCAGTGGCCCTTTGCTGCATGTCATTCCCTCTCTCGCTCTCTCCCCGCTACACGCTTAGCTTAGCTAAAGACATTTACATTAGATTACATCACATAATATATATTTATTGTCACTCAGAAATGAGGGTTAAATGAACCAAATAATCCACAACTACAGTGAAGATAATGGCTTCCTTTTTTTTTTTTTAATGTCGTGCAGGATGCAGACAGTTTCATTTCGTCTTCTGAAGAAGACATTAGAATAGAAACCACACATCTGTCTGTTTATTGAGATATAGGACCTGAAACAAGACAAGCTGTTGCAACTGATTTTCATTCTGAACTCTGTAAAACTTGAGTAGAAGCCAGAAATTTTGAATTGAATTTGAACTGATTGCAGTGACATTGGAGTTTGCTCAATAGTGAATGTTGAAATTTTGTTTACTTGGCATTTCACACTGGGTTTACCAGTTTTGTTCATTCATGTATTTATATATTTGTATAATGTTTATTGTTTTTCACTCAGGACATTTAAAATGAACTGATATGGCTGATGATGACTGACCTTTTATACATTTATACTGTTGGAGTAAGATGCGTGAGTGCAAATGCGTTTTGTAGTCGTAACCTTGCAAACTATGTGTGCAGGCTTTACAGAGCTCGCTGGTAAACAAGTAGTTTTAAGCAGATGTATAGGTGGCATTCTTCCAAACAGGCTGGGTCACATTTACTGCTGCATGAGCTGCTTTTCTGCAGGGACAATACTTGTATTTGTTTTTTAAGGAATTATTTCAAAGACGTTTTGTAAGACTTTTGTTAAGGAGAAATATAATATCCCAACATAATGTCCCAGACATGTCTCTGTCTTTCTTTTAGAGAAACAAAAAATGCATTTAATAGTTACTTAATTTATATAATGCTAAATGCTGTATGTAACTCTGGAGAACGTTGTCAAATATCAATGTTTTGGTTGGTCCGATTACCCAATCCAAAGCGTTGGTATTTGAGGACCTGAAAATGAGATTTGACAATAAACTATCTTTCTCCAGAGGTACAAACAGCACCTTTGAGAGTACAGTGAGTTATTAACATTTACATTAAGGTCTCATATAACTGTTCTACATCTTTGCAGCCTGTTGCAGGTGGTCTGACTTCATCAAAAGGTATTGCTGAAAGCTCCTTTTGCGTTGTGCAACAAGTTGCCCTGGCTGCACTCTAGAGACACTGGTGAAACAACAATAATGAAGATGATTTAGTTTGGTCAGTATTTCTGGTGCTGTTTATTTGAATAGTTTGTAATTGAGCCACTTCGGTTCTCTAAAATGTCCAAGTTTTGGAGTAGCAGTGTTGGCTATATGTTTGAGTACTTAAAGGACCCAAATCTGGCTCTGTTCTTACACATTATACTAAATGTTTTAATATTGTGTATGCATGATAGTTTGAAATGGGGGTAAAAATTGAGATGTAGAAACTGTCTATTCAGATGTCTCAGTGTGTTAAACAGATCTTTGAAAATCAAAAGAAAATTATATGCAACTGCTTTGATAAACAATTAATTGTCTCTGTCATTTTTCAAGCAAAAGTGTCAAACATTTGCAGGTTCCAGCTTCTTAAATGTGAGAATTTGCTTTTCTTAATCATTTATGATAGTCAATTAAGAGTCTTTAGGTTTTCAACTGTTTGCTGGACAAAAGAAGCAATTTGAAGACGTCACTTTGAGCTCCAGGAAATTGTTTTTTTTTTCACATCTATTTGACATTTTATAGACTAAATGATTGATAGATACATCATAAAAATAATCATCTGAATAGTCAATAATACAGGTAATTGTTAGTTGCAGCCCCTCAATTGACTGTTCCTGGTATAAATGCCAAGGAATACATCAGGCAGCCAGCCCCTGCAATCAGAACAAAAAGGACATTTTGAGGACTTTGATAATAAAAGTATATTTTACTTAAAGCTTCAGAGCTGCAGCTCCTAATGCCAGCTAAGAATGAACAGTTGCTACAGTATATACTGTGGTTTCACCATGACAACAGGGCCCAGAGTGAAGCTATGCAAAACCACATGCATTTGTGAAAAGGAAAAAACAAGAAAGAGTGTGAAGAAAAACCACATGATGGAAACTCAGACAGTTGCGTGTATGTTGTGTTCGCCTGTTGAGGGTAAATTCAAATTGGGTCAGGTTTTTAGACAAGCTTCAAGTGTGGATTTGGAACTGTTAAAGGATGTGGATTTATTTTTTACAGAAATATTTAAAGTGTTTCACACAAGAAACTGTTGCAAAGTTTTTCTCAGATTTGGGAAGGTTCAGATTTGTAGTGCTCAGTATAAACTTGAAAATTAAACATAACGGCACAGAATTTTGATCATTAATTTAATTTTCTTACAAATAAAATCATCTCTGTACAGTATATTCATGTTGCAGATCGACAGGAAGTCTCAGGAACACATACTGTCTGAGCTGCTGAGGGCGGCCGAGGGAGCAGAGTGGTCTGACTTTCTCTGAGCTGAGGTCAGATTCAGGTAGCCCATCTCTGCCGATCGAGACAGGGGTCCAGAGATCGAACGATGAGGGGAGGAAGTCACGTCTGTCTGCTTGCTCTGAGTGTTGTCCAAGAGGCTCTGAACTTCAGACGGCTCAGGCATCTTCACACTGGAGACACAATCAAAATTCACAGTCATTTTATTGCGTTTTATTTAGCAAGCAAACAGGTTTTGCTTAAATTCTAAATTGGGATCAGACTTACCTTGAGGTTTGCACAGGGAGGGATTTGAAAACCTGCATAAGATTAGATGTTTTCTTCAGTTCCTAATAAAACAAAAATGATGTTGGATTAATATATCGTTTTGAAAAGAAATACATCTCTCTCTTTTAGACAGTATTTAGCAAAGATGGAGGCCTCTGGCTCCAGAAACAGCAAAGTAGGTCGCTCAGTATTTGTCAAACACTGTGGCAGAAGCAAAGTCTGTGGGGGCTGAGCCCAACAACCTGCGGTGTGTTACAATGACCACAGTGGAGAACATAAACTTTTTAAATCCAGCACTAATGTGGCCTTTTCCCTGACTAAACTTAACATTTTTACCGAACTCATGATAAAGATCTAATAACAAAGTTGTCTGTCCATTTTAAGCTGTGCTATGCATGGCTCTAGGGATGGCACTGTTGGTTAGTTGGTCCACCACTTCGATCGAGACTGAAATATCTCAACAGCTACAGTACTGGATGGATATTTTGTACAGACATTCATAGTAATTTTTTTAAATTCAGGACTTTTGATTGTAACAGAGTAATTTTACAATATGGTATCACTACTTTTACTTCAGTAAAATATCTAGTTCTAGTCAGGAATGTAGTTGATGTAAAGTAGCTTTACAATGACCCAACTACAGCAGTAAATCCAGATCGTAGCCTGTGTATAAAGATGAAGTAGACATGCCCGGTACCTCAGCAAAGTGGAGTGACTGCATGTTTTGCAGGCTGCGTTCCACAACAGCTAGCTGATTGGACATGTGGAGTATTCTGTTTCCTAGTTTCTTGTTTTCCATCTCCAGAAAATCCACCCTTGAGATTAAAGCAAACAATGAAGAGATCTTTGTCAGTGACGACACCTTAGCTAAATGTGCAGTAATCCTTTGAACATAATGTTTAGACTCTGTTTCGTTGTGTGATTTAGTGTTGACGAATTGTTAATTCAGTACCTGCATTTGGACAAAGAGGCTGTTAGATTACTGGCTTTCTTGTTGTGCTCCTCCTCATCTAGCTGTTGCAGGAGCCTTCTCCTCTCAACAAGTAGTTTCTGATTTTCAACAGTGATACTTATGGTAAGCTCCTTTTCCTGTAAAAGAAAAACAGTTTAATGCTTTCCATGACATCCTGCTAAGGCGGTCACTGAGTCAACATATTAACATACAGAAGGAGAGAAGCCGTAATCTTTTTTCCAGGGCAAACATTCTTATATCAACGGAGGTGAGAATAAATATTCTTACTGAAATCAGTCCTGAACATTAATTAATTATAAAACAAATAACTGAATTTAAAACAACATGCTCAAGAGATTGAACCATCAACATGTTAGTGGGATCCAGTTGCCCCACCTCAAACATCCTGGTTTTGTTTGTGGAAGGCAGGACAAACTGCAGATTTACCTTTGCTACTGAATGGGAACACAAGGACAGTTCTCGCTCTAGATTTTGTATCTTCTCGTCGCGCCATTTGGTTTCATCGTCACATTTCTGTTTGGCTCGACACAGCTTGGCCTTGTGCTTTTCCTTCATTTCATGGTATTTACTGTAAAGAGATGGACCACGAGAAGGAGAGAAGCTGTAACACAGGCAGGCTATATGGTAGCTCACAAAGTTGCAAAGCATGGTAAGCCGGTGAGTGATGGAGAGTTTGTGCAGGACAGCTTCTTGAAAGTGGCTGACATCTTATGTATTGAAGCTGTGTGGCTCTCAGTGATGTGCTGGTTCCCTATATTGGCACTCAGCCATCAAAACTTTAAGAATCCCTGGGCTAAAATATAAACTACAGTCTCGTCAAGCTTTAGTTTGTGTTGTGCTTTTCAGCTGACAGCAACATCATACTCATGAGCCTATTACCTCCGCTCTTTGTCGAGGCATTTAAGGGTGTCACAGATCTCCTTCTTGAGTGTCTCGCACTCATCTTGGGTGGCCAATAGAGCCTTCACTGCGTCTTGATAATCAGGACACTCCTATGGTGCAAAATACAGACAGTCATCAGCAGTGATGGGAATTCACAGTACATGTAGTACATTGTGCAACTCACACTGACACATTCAAATAAATGTACAGCTTGGGTTTCTCTGATATAAACACGTGGGTGGGAACAGTTTCTGCCCTTAAATACTGGTCAAAGGTCGCGCAATAAATGGAAGGTAAAACACGTCACCAGACAGTAGGCCTGGTAAATTTTCCAGTAAATTCAAATATGTAAACATTACCTTCCGCAGTGTGTTCTCTTCCTTCTGCAGCAGCTGTAGTTCTTTATCGTCTTGCTGACAGTGAGTGTTTTCACAACGCTGCAAATCTGCATCTTTTTGCTTCTGCAGCCTTCAAACACACACAGAAACCTTTACTAAAAGATACGTTTCTGCAACACTGAGAGTTGGCATGCACATACAGTAGCTGCTGGATGGTGTACAGAGGTAGAATTTCCTACTTTTGTTGCTGAAAATCATTTTCTTTGGCGCAGATGGTAGCTACAAGATTATCCAGCTCATTATGGGAAGGATCCAGCTGCTGCTTGAGGGAATGTATCTGAGAGGATAAGAAAAAGTTTTTGACGTCATGCACAAGCAGCAAAGACTATTGCAGTCCATTTCTCTTAAAAAAAATCTTCTCGATAATTGTTTTGAAGTACTCACTTCTGACTCTGTCTTGAGCAGGCATCTGGGCTGAGTGCTGAGCTTGTTTTGTAAATCTCTGCAGATCTCATTGCTCTGAATCAATTCAGCTGCCTGGGACTGGAAACACAACAAGATCAATATTCAGGTACCATTCATCGACCACAACTTAATTTCATGAGTCACGTTTCTTCATACTTATGTGTTTAGGGTCGGTCAGAGATATGCACATAGAGATTAATAAAACTGTGTTGAACCTTTGCTGTTTGACATAAAAATACAAATAAAAAATAGCAGTTAAAGCGGATATAATCTCTCGTTATGCTCCAGGATTTGTACAGTGAGACTTACTTTGACTATCTCATTAGCCTGGTTGGCCCGAGCCTGCACAGTGAGGAGCTGCTGCTCAGCCTGCTGCTGCTGCTCCTGCAGGGCTGACTCCAGCCGCTCCACCTCTCTCTGCAGAGACACCACCTGAGACACATTATGAAGATCAATGCAGTTACCAAATGTCTGTCTCAGCACAGGGTCCACAATCACAGTGCACTTTAAAGGTTTGACTGGTGGGAGCTTTTACATTTGATAATAATAGAGGCACCAAAGCTTCCAACAGGTGATACTTTGTAGTCTGTAGCTGTGTGCCTCTGCCAACCAGTCACATTGCAGTTTGCACCCTTATATAATACATGTAGCACAGACTTTAAATGGATTGAATAAAAGGCATTAGGTGTATATTTGGTGAAATGGAAGTTATCACTCTATTGACGTATATTATTCCAATGAGAAACATGGCGTTTTCACTTAGAACAGGGGTCGCCAACCTTTACTATCAGAAGAACCATTTTTGACCAAAATAACAAAATTAAAATCTATTTGGAGCCACAAAACATATTTTTTGTAGCCTCATAATGAAGGTAACAAGAATAATATCAAGTCCAAATTAGCCAGTCAACATTAATAGTAGGTCTCCATGAGCATTCATTATTTATTTTTTTTACCACAGGGTGGCTATTCTGCAGTGGGCTATTTATGAGTATTTGGAACTTAAACTGTGCAGAGCTGGCAGTAAAAGCAAATGAAACTGTCCGCACACTACTAAATTCTCTATTCTCCTCTGAAACTTTACTTTCTGGATTTGGATTTATAGATAGCCTACCTAAGGTGCCACCACTTTTGAGGTGTGGCAAAATTTTAGGAAAAAGGTGCCAGGCCACAGAAGTTTGAAGCACATTTTAGCTGACGAAATGTTTAAACTTTTTTTTTTCATTTTGTGCATAGGTGCATAATTTCTGTAGGCCTAAAACAATGATAAACAAAAATTAAAATGCTTAAAAAAATGCGGAATAGCTAAATAGCCCCATGTGGCTCCAGAGCCACAGGTTCCACACCCCTGTCTCAGAGGCTGTTTCTACAGAGAAGTACAGGGAGCTTCATCACATGGCGCTACAATGACTATCACCTGAACTTTAAAATCAGATGAAACAGAATGAATCCTCTGCAAGCACAATCAGTCCACTGATCTGTGATTATGGACAGTGTGCTAGATTATTGCTACACATGCACAGGACAAATGTGCAACTGTTCCTGACTACTGAGTAGGGCAGCAACTAACAATAATGTTTGTTACTGATTAATCTGTAGATTATTTTCTTGAGTAATCGTTGGGTCTATTAAACATTATAAAACAGTGATAAGAGTCTGTTACACTGTCCTTGAACCTAAATTACCTTGATCAACATTTCCAAACCCAGAAGTATCAAATATACTATAACGTAAGACCAAGGAAATCACCAAATCCCCACATTTGAGAACCTGGAAATATCACATTTTTAGCATTTTTGCATGAATTCATAACCAAAATAGTTGTCGAGCGATTTTATCAATTGAATAATTGATTATTATGTGCAGCTCTGCAACTGAGACAGTACAAGTTGTCAGAATAAGACTCATTATCATTATACTGTAGAGAAGAACAACAGCATTAACTGCACACACACTCACTATTAATATAGGCCCAGAGTCTGAAACAAAGCAGACTGAAATATCTCTTCCAGTATCAGCAAAGCAATGAGCCTGAGCAATGATTACCAGAGAAACAGGATGTAGGAAGTTGTAGTCATGACAACTGATAATGCTTCACATATGGATGCAGCTGCAAAGAAACTACCAGAGCTTTACATCAGCACAGTTTCAAGGTGGACGCCCAAGATCAGTGTCACTGATTCAGTATCTGACCAAATGTTTCTGCGTCTGTTCCTGAGATATGGCATCGAAAAATGGCCAGAATACATTGTGATGTCACAATGAAACTGACCTTGGACCTTTTGGATATAAAATGTGATCACTTCATAATTTTATCCTATTATTAAAGACATTATAGACACTCTTGTGAGATTATGTCATAATTAGTGCAGGAATTCTTGAGTTATGGCCAAAAACATGTTTTGAGAGGTCACAATTACCAAGTCCAAGTGGACGTTTGTGCCAAATTTAAAGAAATTCCCTCCAGCCGTTCCTGAAATATTGCATTCATGATGAACGGTCAACCTGGAAACATAGCGCCTCCGGCTACAGCTGTCACAGGTACGGAGGCATAACAGACACAAAGCCTGTGTCACTATGTGCTTGGTAACACATCAGCCGACAAACACACAGTGCCTGATATATCTGTAAATACTTCAAAACAATACGTGTCTTGTCTTCAGGCAGTTTTACTGTAAGCTCAAAAATCCTCCAGTATACAGTGTTTAACCAGGATTTTCTTTTATTTACACTGACATCTTTAAACAAGTTATTGGCTTAAAGAGATACACAGCATGGTGCACTGGCAAGGTAAACTGCAATTTAAAAAAGATGCAGCATAAATATTGGAGAGAATTTGGAAGCTTTTCAGGACTTACTGCGAGGTTTGGTGTCACAACACTTGAAGGATTCTTTATAATCATTATAAGAGACATTTGATGGTGGTTTTGATCAGTTTGTTTGTTTGGAGGAGAGCTGAAACGAAGCTGTCGGGGCCACATTGTTGTGCGTTCAACAGCAATATGAACTATCCATGATAACTTCCATTAGTCTGTTCAAATTTTTATGTACTCACAGTTTCCTCCTTTCCTAAAAGGCGTCTTGTCTGAGCAGTGAGCTCCTCCTGTAAGTGTCTGCAGGTCTGGTTGCTCTGTGCTAGCTCTGCTGCTTGACACTAAACGACAGACACAAGAAGCTACTTTTTCAACACAAATATACACATTCCTCTATCAGATGTGTCGTTTTGAAGAATCTTGAGGAACAAGACTAGTGATGTAGTAAAAATCTGAAACCAGTTGGTCTGTACTGTATCCTACTTTAAACTGGCATCTATCCTTTATAATACATGCAAACATGGTGATAATGATAAATGTTTGAGTTTTGAGTTCCTCGTTGAGACAGAGGGAAGTGGAATAAATGCCAATTCACCCAACGCTGACAAAAAGGATCTATTTCTTCCCCATAGCTCTGCATTCATGTGAGACCTCCGCATGACCAATGACATTAGAATGCAAACTGCATTCATTTATTCACTCCTGAGCAATGAGCTTCTTCTGTTTATCGCTTCTATATTCACATAAGAATTCAGGCATACTTTGATTTTATAACTTGTGCAGATTTTCAACATTTATTTGTTCTCATAATGAGTTTAAGCAATGAGGTTTACTTCAGCCAGCTCTGTGGACTGGTTGGCCTGAACCTGCACAGCGAGGAGCTGCTGCTGCTCCTGCTGGGTGGACTCCAGCTGTTGCAGCTTCTCCTGCAAAGACACCACCTGAGGCAAACACACATACAGAACAGTATTTTCATTACTGATTCATCTGCTGACTATTTTCTCAATTAAACATTTTGTCTATACCCATGGTTCTCACCAATTCTCTGAAGTTTACTTCCACTATTTAACTCACTTTTGAAGTGAGGTCAGTGTGAGAAAGAGTCAAAAGAGACTATTCTGAGCAGAGGTTTCACTTCTTCTGTGGTTATCTTGCCAACTGTAGTTGACGACTATAGAAATCTGGTCCTAATCATATCTAGCAACTGGAATCTTTTCAGATGGAGGTTCCTGAAGTGAAGTATTTTCAAATGGAGGCCTGTGACTGAAAGTGTGTTGGTTTAGGGGAACTTGACCCGAACAAGGTTGTGAGCCACTGGTCTACACTGCATCAAAAGGTAGTAAACATGTCCCTTCAATTTTTCCCTTGGCACAAGCTGACATATTCAAGTTTCTTATTAAAAAATATTAAGTTTGCTATAATGCTTAAAAGACACACATCTCAACATTTGAGAAGCTTTGGTATTTTTTTCTTGAAAGAAGATGAGTCAGTTATCACTGTCAATGATCGTTCAATGTCAATCAACTTATCAACTATAATGTATGTGTATAAATATTTGTCTGTCGACGTTATTACCAGTGGCACACATTTATAAGACAATTGAGAAACACTTAACACTTAAAACACAAATACAAAAAATACAAAAACAATTACGCATCTAAGCCCATGGCCAACATTTCTAATGTACATTTAGAAGTGTTCACAGTGTCACACTGTGGTTAGCAACTCTAGACAGTGGCAATATTTGTGCTGTTTCCCATCCACTGGTTTAACAGACAGGAAAACAATGCAAGCAACTGCAGTATCACTTAGTTGATACAAACCAGCGCAGTGGTCACTGAGCTGTGTCTACACCATCCACACTGAGCAGATGCAGTGCTAAATAAACAGGTGTCTCAGATACAACAGTATGAATGCTCTGTGAAAACTATGAGTCCATTGATCTAATAATATGGACAGTACACTGGATTATAGCCACAACAGTACTAAACAAATGCACATTACTACTGAGCTGGGCTGCAACTAATGATAGTTTAGGTCTATAAAACAGTAACAAGAGTCTGTTGCAATATCCTTGAGCCTAAAGTGACTTCATCATGAATCTTGTTTTGGCTGATCAACATTTACAAACCCAAAAATATTACATTTTTTTATCGTGTTAGACCACAGAGAGCAGCATACGGGCCTACTGTCTGAAATAAGGAAGACTAACATATCTGCCCCTGTACTTAATCGGAAGAAATCAGGGCAAGGGTTTGTTTCACCACTTACATACTTTACAATTTATAAGATCTTACCAACATAAAGCATCACTGAGAGTGAAGTGTGTGGCCCATACCCACAAAATAAGTGCTATAAATATAAGCTTATTCTGGTACTGAAAGTCGAAAGTCTTTGCTGCAAAAATTCATAAATGTAGTGTTTTCTGACAATAATGTTTAGTAACAAAAGACCTTATTCCAGCAGGTATCTTACCGTCTGCTGCAGAGAGCTCTTCTCAGCATCCAGGATGCGCACCCTGTTCCTCAGGGCTCTGATCTCAAGGTCCAGACGATCATTCAGCTCTTTGGCCTTTCGCAGTTCCACCATTTCTTTTGAAATAAAGTCATACAAGTAAAGTAAGTAAGTAAGTAAGTAAATTTTATTTATATAGCACTTCTCACAGAGAGGACTCACAAAGTGCTTCACAAGATAAAATACAAAAAATACAATAACAGAAACAATGCAAAAACACACAAAAACAAATAAAAAGTAAAGTGCAGCGAAATACAGAGATGATACAATGGACAATTAATGGAACGCAAGCCTAAACAGATGTGTTTTTAACTGCTTTTTAAAAATGTCCACGGAAGAGGCCGCTCTCAGCTCATGAGGTAGTGCATTCCACCATTTCGGTGCAACAGCCTTAAAGGCTCTATCACCTTTCGTCTTTAATCTTGTGTGAGGGACAGTAAGTAGGTGGCCTTCAGCGGACCGCAGTGACCTGACAGGACAGTGAAAGGACACCAGATCCGTCAAGTATGCAGGTGCTTGACCATGGAGGGCTCTGTAAGTGATGGTTAGAATCTTGTGCTGGATCCTGAAATTAACAGGGAGCCAGTGCAGGGATGCCAGGACTGGAGTGATGTGAGTGAACTTATGAGATCTGGACAGAAGCCTGGCGGCAGCGTTCTGGACTAGTTGGAGGCGGTCTAATGAAGTTTTATTGAGACAGGTGAAAAGAGAATTACAGTAATCCAGACGTGAGGAAATAAAAGCATGGATGATCATTTCTAGCTCGGAATAAGTTAACATGGATCTGAGTTTGGAAATGTTTTTGAGGTGGAAAAAGCAGGAGCGAGTGACAGTTTTGATGTGGTCATCGAAGAGCATGGCCTGATCAAATGTGACCCCAAGGTTTCTCAACTTGGGGCGCACATTTGCACTGAGGGACCCTAAGCAGCTGGCCACTTTAGATGCTGAGGCATCAGGTGCAATAATTAAAATCTCAGTTTTAGCTGCGTTCAACTGAAGGGAGTTAGAAGACATCCAGTCCTTAATTACATTCATACAATCGTACAGTGAGTCAATTCCATCGGTCCTATCAGGGTTAAAAGAAAAATATAACTGGAGGTCATCTGCATACATATGGTATGAGATACCTTCAAAATTGCTGATGACATCTCTGAGAGGGAGCATGTATAGCGTAAAGAGGATAGGCCCAAGCACTGAACCTTGGGGCACCCCACAAGAAAGGGGGGCAAACTCTGATTTATGAGGGCCAACAGCCACAGAAAAGGATCGATCAGACAGATAGGATTTAAACCAATGAAGGGCGGTCCCTGAGATGCCTACCCTGTCCCTCAACCTGTCTAAAAGGAAAGCACTCGTCAGATAATAAATAATACCTGTTACAGGATTACACTCTGTGAAATGCTGGTTGATTGCATGTATTATAACAAACATTGATATTTTATTTCATTTTAGGTACTTTTTTTATATGATTTAACAGGAAATGTGATTTTTGTTGTGAGGATGAGATAAAGGGCAGCGGGGTGGCTCAATAAGGTGGATGTTTCTGTATGGAGTTTGCACATTCACCCCCTATTTGTGTGGGCTTCCTCCCACAGCCTAAAGACCATAAAACTCTGTAGACTACACACAAAGACAGAAATATGCATATGCATTCTTTTCGTCAGGCTTATAAGGCCGCGCGTACACTTGATCCTGTTTTATAAATCTCAGTCATTCTGGAGCTGGGTGCACACGTACATGCATCATTTTCACTCCCACAGGATGCTATGAATAGATGTGGAAACACTCATAAACATCTGTTTGCATATCGATACTTATACTTAATAGGTCATCAGATTATATATGACACATATCCATGGTTTTTGTACGTACGCATCATTTACACAGCTAACCCCTGCAGGTGATGCAAAATGGAAACTGTAAATTCTCTTAAGCTACAAATATGACTGTGTTTCATTGTGTGTGCAATAGACTGGTGACATGTCCAGGGTGTTCCTTCCCTCTCACCCAGTGCGTGCTGATATAACCTCCAGTCTGTGTGAACAGAATAAGCAAATATATAAAATAGATGAATCTGAGCTGTGCGGGGATTATAGCACAGCTTCTTTCCTCCCTTTTACACCCGATATAAACTCAGTAACATGGCAATTCTTTGGAAACAGACTAAAGAACACACATGAAAAAGAATTCTTACCATATTTCTTCAGTTTTTGTACTTCCTGTCTTAGTTGCTCCACCTCCTGCTGGGCTGCCTGCAGCTCAGGCTCTAAAAAACACAGATGTAAGAATAAACACAAGGCTGCTGGCAGAGTTTCCTCATCCATTGAGAGCAGTGGAAGTTGGTGGTAACTTCAGTTTTAGTTCAGAGTCTGTTTAGATATTGTATAATGGCAAAATAACTTCTGAAAGCTCGTTATATATAATATTTATTAAGGATTCTACGGAAAGTTTGTGATGTTTTCTTTTCTAGCAGTGCTGGAAACCATGATCTAAAGGAATACTTCACCCACAACATTATTATTTGTATACTGCTCACCCTCAGTTACATTAAATTTGTGAAGAATGATTAGATTTTCTTGCACGCCTCCATGGTGAATGAAGAAAAAAGGTCATAGGTAATCATGTTTAATCTCTAAACTTAAGAACTATATCAAAATGCAATTCCTTGTGACTCATCAAGAATTTATTTTTTGGATTCTCTGTTCACCATAGAGGCATGCAAGAAAAAAACAATTATTCTTCACAAATTCCAGGTGAGTAATTGACATACAAGAGATCGTTTTGTGGGTGAAGTGTTCCTTTAATTGTAAAGGAACCTAGAGGAAACGCTGAGATAGTGATGACGTCAAGCTACTGTGTTATCACCATGGAAAATCTCTTTCAGAATGACAAACTGTTTGTAAATAGCTGATTAATTTCTCCCACCATAAGCTCTTTGGGTCAAGTGAGCAGACTCCAACTCATCATTCAAACGCCGGATCTCATTGTGGGCCATGGCCAGCCGGCGGGAGCCCTCCTCCACATCCCGCTCCAGACGGAAATACTCCCTCTCCACGCTGCTTGGCTGGCCGGCCAAGTGCCTGGCCTCAGTCTGAAGAGAGAAGGACAGAGCAACTGACCAAATGACCAGCAGGAAAATATTTGCCGCACTATAACGAGAACTGATGAATACAAACAAGACATGTTCGTAAACACATGCAAGAACAGATAAGAGACCTTGAGAAGTGCACTGGATCAAGATGCATCAGTGGTGTAGTGTCTTGAATTTCTTCTGCCATGCAAAGTTCCCTAGTCTGAGCTGGTAACAGAGCTTAATAACACTGGAACAAAAAAAAAGTTGCAGTTAATGTGGATGCTGCTGAACGGGAGTTTTGAATGGAAAACATGCAAAGACATCCTTATATTCAAGCGTGCATGTTGCGATACACAAAATAAAGCCAGTGCGGCTGATTGTCACTAATTTTGTAATGAAACTGAGTGCAGTTTTTAGTGTTTGTTAGTATGGGATGCAGAAACATTACTGCCAATAAAAACACATACAGGAATAAAAGTATGTTTGCTCTGTGATGCTTTGTGTCCAAAGAGTCTCTTCCATGGGCTCTGGCTATGACGTGGTGCCCCCTTGTGGGAAGACTGTGGAATAACATTAGACCACATCATCAGAATAAGACAAGTGTTTGTGTACTTCATGTCTTTAGGTTCTTCCTCTAACCTGGTGTGCAGTGGTGTTCAGCGCCTGGGCTTCGGTCCCCAGTGTGCTGGCTGTGCTTCCATCACCCGTTAGATTGCCAGGACCCTCATTCGTCTCAAGTAAGGAGGCTCTCTCCACCAGCAGGTAGGCCACCTGCTCACTGGGGCTGCTGTGAATCAGCTCTGTGAGACCCTGCTGGTACAGCATCTTAGCCACCTCACTTATCTGGGCATCTGTCACAACAGAAGATGGTGACAGAGTAGGATTTATAATGATTTAAAATCATCAGTTTGAGGCAGCTTTGCCAACATGGCTTGTGTTCTTTAGGGATAAATGCTCACTGGCTGGTATCACAATGTCACCCTCAGTCCTTTTGTTCCTGTTCTGCCTTTCTGTCCCTCCCTTTAGCCACAGTCCTATGTCCTAACTATGCTTAGGTTATGTTTATATTAACTATTATTTTGTCATACAGTGTAAGTATGGTGCAGGAAGGCCATTCAGTGTGCATGGCCAAAAAATAAATTGGTACAAAATGGTGAGGAAGATGCTGTGAAATCTGTGTAGGTTTGGATTGCAATAAGTTTTTGACCGTGTTGTACAGTGTTACAGTGTGCGATAATGTGCAAGATTGTGTGAAAAAAAACTAAGTAGGAACAGGACCTGTTGTATTTGTAATCTCAAATAAACCTCCTTCAAGGTTTGCCTGCTTCATTAGAGTACACTGGGTCTTCAAAAACAGGTTGAACTGGAGGGCCTTGTACACACAGACAAGAGTATTTTTTAAAACAACCCTTCATTCTCAGGAAAATCCCCATCCACACAAGCACTGTTTTAAAATAAACCTCCGTCCAAATGAAAACACAATTAAAGTGCTGTCAAGAGAATGCCAAACCAACAGGCAGCAATATAACCATAACGCAAAAGCCACGCAAAGAAAAAGAAGATGTTGGCCAATCAGACGCCTGAAAAAAGCTATTAACAGAGGACTTGCTGTTGCAGTGGTGGCACAGTGGTGCTGTGGTTAGCATTGTCGCCTCACAGCAAGAGGGGATCCTGGTTCAAACCCAAGGGAGGGGGAGCCCCTCTGTGCAGAGCTTGCATGTTCTCCCTGTGTCAGTGTGGCTTTTCTCCGGGTATTCCAGCCCTCTCCCACAGTCCAAAGACATGCAGGTTAATTGGTAGGAGTGAATGGTTGTTGTTTGTTGTATGTCAGCCCTGTGATAGTCTGGCAACCTGTCCAAGGTGGAGTCCCCCCTCTCGCTCAATGTCAGCTGGGATAGGCTCCAGCGCCCCTGTGACCCCCAACAGGATAAGCCGTAACAGAAAAAAAAAAACATGTAAAAAGTCCTGTTAGCAAGGTTAGAGCTAGCACTATTTTGGCCATGTCTGCCATTGCATGAAATGCTGCCTCATTTGTGACTTTCTCAACATCTTTACCCTGGACACAGTTTCACAAAAGGTCCACTTTCAGTGACCTAAAACACAGTTTGGACCAAACACCAAAACACATCGAAAAAGCTTCATTTGCAAATAAACCCATGTATGCTTAGACAAGGCCTAAGTGGCATAGGGAACTTGAGCATGTAAAATGGCCACTACAAATGCCCTCAGACTATCCCAGTCATCTGACTCTCATTTACCTGCTCACCTGTTTCAACTTTCCCTCATCAGCCCTGCAGTGTATAACCAGCCCACCAGATTGTCTACATATATGTCGTGCTGTTGCTTTCAGACATACATCCAGTTACCTAGAACCTACCAGACTCTGAATATGGCTCTGTCAGCCTGCACGTTTCCCTGCCTCACTCCTGTTACCTGTGGACTCTCAGTTAATCCTGTTTGGACTTTCTACCCATGCAAGTAAGCTTATGTTTCTTCATTTTATCAGTAACTCCCTGAACTGTTGCTGTCTGTTGGATTATTCTTATTTGTAGATGGTGTGCAGGTACCTTGAAGGGATATTAGACGTTGCAGCTGGTTATTGAGCTGGTCGTTTTCGTCTTGTATCTCCTGAGCTAAAACATCTTTGTGCTCTGTAAAGATCCGGATCTGCTCCAAGGACTTGCGTACCTTACAGAGAAACAGAAAATTGACACAGACCTTGAATTATTCTTGCTCTTCTTGACCGTCTCTGATGTCACTGATAACACAATAGTGATGACTTACCTCTGCCATCTCTGCTAAGTGCTGGGAGCGCTGGGTATCCAGGTCCCATTTCACACTGTTCAGACGGCTTCTTGTGCGCTGGAGAGCCCTCCATAGCAAACACAGCTGAGCCTCCCTAGGGGAGTCAGGAGCGAGTTCCTCCTCAGTGAACCATGTGGCGATCTGCTGCAGCTCTTCCTGGGGATGGTGTGGTGACATGTGGACATGGTCACAAACAGCTGACTTGATCTGATACTTATAAAGGGCTCACTGTCTCTGACTACTTGCATTGTTGGAGGAGACACTGAATGACATCTTTGCAATTATTCTCTAATGTGAACATTATGTAATTCTACTCTGTAGATACAATATCATTATTAAAATATGTGGCCTATTTCTTTATCTCACCCTTCAACTCCAGTTCACTTCTGTGAGAGAAAGTGATGGTGATACAAGATTAAAATACATAAACAACATTTTCAGATAAGATGAGGTGATAATCAACCTTATGTTTTTTTCCTGGTCGTAATAACGCTAACATGTCATATCTCAAGATGGCAAAAAGCTTGTAAAAACAATCTATATCAACAAAGGCTCTACAACTCTGAACTATAGTGAGATAGCTGCCACCTCTTTTGGCTGTGGCGAAAGTTATTTGCACATTTTGGGCAGCAGCTGTTTCTCTCTGTGGAGACAGCTGGCATTGCCAAAATGTTTCCGCTGAACAGCTTCCTCCTTGTTTATCTGTGGTGGTCTGACACTGGGAATAACTGGATAACAGAACAATAGGCTAACTGATCACACTTTATTTCATCTGTGTTAATGTGAAGTCCTTACAGCTTAGTTATTATGTTTAATCACATGCTCTGCAGCCACACTTGCTGAAACCCACACATCTTTTTTTGTTTGTGTTTTATTATGTGTGTGTGCTTTATTTATTTAGTCATCACACATATGACAATAAGTGTAAACAATACAAGGCTGCTCTACGTTCTTAACAATTAAAGCTAAAAAAAAAAATCCAAATCATTCAGACCCTTGTAACCCTCAAAAATAGCTTTGTAAACCATTCTTTTAAAAAACCAAAGATGATCATTTTTAATTTTTAATTTAATCATTTTTAAATCTATAATTGCATTGTTATACAATTTAACCCCAACAATAGCTTGTAATCTCTGTTTTGGGGGGCTTTTTGTGTGGTAAACTTACAAATATGTCAGATCGTATTGCTCTCTTGTACTAAAAAAAACATTTGTGCACAGTCAGGGAGTGACTTTGATTTTGGTCTGTACATTATTTGCATTTTTTTATAATATACCAAGTCATTACAGTTAAAACAGCACGTTGGTGTGATCATAATAACCAATCTACTGTCTGTCCCCTGCTCCAGACTGAAAACAAAAGGTGATCGTGCCTTTGAAGTCGTGGCTCCAACACTTTTAAACTCTTCCATTAGGTTTACGGTCTGCGGAAATGGCCTTCTCCCACCCTAAATTGTCCAGTGCTTGTTCCCTGGTGTGTTTCTGTTTGAGGCCTCAGTAGCGTGTATGTACCCTAAATTAAACTTTCTTTTTGTTGCCTTGTTTTATTGCCTTTGTTTTTATTGATTGCATGTTTCATTGTTGGATTGCTTGATGGTATTTTGTGAGGCACTTCATTTCTGTGAAAGGTGCTATATCAAATACATTTTATTGTGTAGTATTATTATTATTATTACAATATCAATACCTATGGCTTGCTTTTGTGTAAGACACAATAAGATATATAATATGAGTGAAAAATGAATTAAATACAAGGCATTGGGGGTTTAATATGTCCCTAGATTTATACAGGATTGCTACTGACTTAGAAATGTTTCCTTTAATATGGTCAATATGTTGTTTCAATGTTTGTTTATGATCATTTACAACCACTAAGAAATGTTTCAATTTCAACATCTCATCTTCATTCAAAATCCCCATCAATTTCTGTTAGATTTCCAACAACCATGAATTTACTTTTCTTCATATTTAGAGACAGTTTGCTGACATCAAACCAACTCTCATTCAATAACAAACACAAGTTTTCCCAGAGCAAAATACATTTGTATCGTCTGGTGAACCCAAATTTTCCTAAGATGCAAACCATATCAGGATATCAGAGAGGAAATATGTGCACAATGCACAAGACATAAATAATCTATTTGAAGGGCTGGTGCAGCCAAAACAACGAGGACAAATATGCACCCAGTGTAAACAGTACAGTTTGTAGAGCTGAAACAAGCTGGTGATACTGTTGTGTGATACAGGGTGGACTAAGATGATGTTTTAAACCTTTAAAGTGACAAATGGGAGACTGTTAGAAAGTCAATTTAATCTCTTCACCATCTTTGCAGCGTCCACGTTCATTATTTGTTTAACGGTTTACAGTTTTACCGTTAGGTTTTAGCTAACCGTGAAGTAAACTAAACGAAGAAAAAGCAGACTGTGTTCGTACCTCTGATTGGTCCATTAGTCCTGAAGGCGGAAAACTTTCGACCAAGGTTAACCATCACATTTATCACATTTCAGCCTTTAATTTTAGTCCGAAAAAGTCCGACTGCGAGCACCGAAAGTCCGCTGGCATCGGTACAGAGCTCAGCCTCCACAACACCACGACGTAAACGTCCCACTATCGTCTCTCCCAGCTGCTGTCCAACGGTAATAACGGTACGTAACGGACAAGAATGCACCCACTCAACTTCCCACCGTCTTTGTCGGGATTTAATAAACAGAAAGTCGAAACTTTATCGTCAAAAAGCAGCGACGAAGAGTGGAAACGTGATGTGAGCAGAGGCTGGAGGAATGTACAGTAAAGAGTATCTCTCTGTGTCTGTTACTACTTGTAAAAACTCACGGGTCTTGCGCGCTGTGATTGTGGGCTGTCCGTCGGTCCTTGAAGGGGTCTTGTGGGGCTGTGAACAGCGTGAATAGTTCAAAATCACTAATAAACACCAGTAAAAATGAAACTTCGTGTAAGAATCATTTCACATTTAATCTTTGGCTTAGTGAAAATGATGCGATGCATGTATTACAAGCAGAGGTGGAATGTAAATAATTGATTTAATTAGTCCTAATTAATAAGTCCTATTCTAAATCTGAAGCATTTACTTGAGTAGGGTGAATTAAGCTTTCTTGCCATCAGTAAAAAATATCCAATACATGATACAATTCTGTAATACTGAAGATGTTGCCTATGAGAGTTATATTTCAAGGAGGCATGACATGCCCTTTGAGTAAACTGACCCTATACCTCTTTTTTTGGGGGGGTTGGGGGGGGGGTAATATTTTTAATATTTGGCTAGTCCAGCTATAGCAAAAATGACCTGCTGCAAAAAGCACCTAGCAAAATCCAGGTAGTCCATAAATATTTTTATGGTTGATTACTGTTTTGCACACATAAAGAGATTGGGAGACACTAACCTAGAGCACACAGAGCATACACAGTGGTTCTCTGTTGTAAGGTTGATCATTGACCACTTTTCTACTGATTTTAAAGCAGTAGTTCATCATAATCATATTTCCATCAAAGGTTTGTACAATATATTAGCTATGACAGTTTTATGACCTCATGATTAAAACTAGCTAAAGTTCATGTCATTTTCTTTGCCTCATTCATTTCAAGGTCAGCTTCCTGTTTGAAACCTGCCCCACCCACCTACGTGATGTACACCTAATGACGGTATGCAATTTTGTATATGGGGTTTTACAGCTATGGCTCAGCAAATAAGTTTTTTTTTCCCACTCATCAGGTGTGGGGAAAAAAAAAACCTGTGTTATTATACTGTGGCATTTGACCTTAAGTCCCAATCACCCTTAATTCAACCTACTTCCATTTCAACATTATACCTCTACTTCACCACAATTGAGAGTATAATGTCATTTACAGTTACTTTAAAGGGGAGTAAGCCCATTTTCAAAGTTAATATATGTTATTTCTATGGTCAAAGACAGTTCAAAAACCTTGGTAAACATGAACAACTCTTTCCCAAATCCTAAATCTAGATTTCTAAAATTCAAATGTATCATGACGTCATGTAAAAAGTCTGGAGCTGCCCTATAGACACTGTATCGGAAAATATATTATAAATGACAGAGTGCAGCAGGAGGAATGTTCTGGGTATATGGGCAGGGCCGGCCCGATTCCTTTGGAGGCCCTAAGTGGATCTGGGGGGCCCCCTCATTGTCACAATGTTACCCTTCACATAGCACACACATAATGCACAAATGAGCACGTAAAGATGAAAGTGGGACCTATTAGTAGCAAATTAGAATACAGTAACTACTGTATTGGTCTATGATCCCCTAACCTAATAAATGGTCACTCTCCGGGCCTTTTGCTTGACCTGGTTCTGGCTCTGTATATGCGTACATTTTCTGTTTCAGAGTTGAGAACACAACAATAAAATAAAGCTCATTTGGGTATAAATAAGAAAACAAACTAACAAAATCATACCTGATGACATAGCAACTTTAGGACTTACTTCTCTGGTTTCTGGCTTTGAGAGAAAGTTGCTCATGTTCACTAACATTGATTTAACTTTCCTAGGCCGTGGAAATAATATACTCGAGTTCCTAATTTAGGTGGGGTTCGGCTTTATAAATTAAGAATTTTCATGCAAAACCTATGATTCTACATGTGCTGTTATAGTTTAAACCAGTGGTTTTCAAACTTTTGTGCCCAAGGTACATTTAAGGGCAAGCCAAAATCTCAAGGCACACCTGTCTTTATGTCTGTGCGTAATAGCCTCTATAATATGTGTTATCACTCTTATCATGACACAAGACAATAAAAATAAGAAGAAGTAAGACAGGTAGCTTTCATGATACTGTTGACTGACAGTTTTTTTCCTTTTCTTTCGGTGGTAGGTCATCTTCGCTGGTGCTTTTGTTGTAATTTTCTCTGTACAATAAAGCGATCCATTGTCCCACTCATGGCTTTCTCCTTTTAAATGTTATCACCCCTCACACTGGCTGCCAATCAGGGCCTTTAAAGTGTCACACACAGGTTTTTTAAATTAAATTAAATTACATTAAATTTTTTAGCTAGAGTTTGTCTCTTTATGAGGAAATGGGTACGCACAACAAACTACAGTCAATTTAATATTCATTCATAACTTTTGTATAGGCCCATTATTAATGTAATAGTAATGTGTGGTATTCACAAAATCCCACGGCACACCTGGATTGACATCACTGTACACCATTTGAGAACCACTGCATTAAACTACCTAACAGTGTTGGTAATATTAGCACCACCTTGATGGCTACAACAATAAAATGTTGTTTACACATTTAACATTTGCTGCTTAATGCATAATAAAATTTATTCCACTCAAAGTGGCCATTTTTTTCCTGCATTGAACACAAAAGTACATTCTTATTCTACATAAATTTACTTGAGTAACATTTTAAATGCAGGACTGTTACTTGTAATTGGGAATTGTGCATTGCTATTTGTATTGCTACTTTTACTCAAGTAGGATCAGAATACTTCCTCCATCACTGCTTACTGGTAAATAAAGGAGCTGTATGCGGTATTCAGGGCATTAATATAGCAAACAACTATATGCTATGTAAAGATATAGTAGAGTAATGGTGTCCTGAGCAGAGAATCACATCACACTCCCCTGTGTGTGTGTGTGTGTGTGTGTGTGTGTGTGTGTGTGTGTGTGTGTGTGTGTGTGTGTGTGTGCGCTGTAATCTGAGGTTCTCTGGTCTTTGGTGTGGTAGCTGATCCAGCTGAGTGTGCATGTTTGGCAAGGCAAAACTGCTTTATTTGTATAGCAAATTTCATACACTGAGGCAATTCAAATTAGCTTTACAGAGCAATAAAATATAAAACATGATAAAATGTACAGATTTTTTTTAAAAGAGTAAAGAGAAAACATATAAAAGGTCAAATTAATTACTAAATGATGACAATAGGTTCAAGGATAAAAAGATTATTTAAGATAATTTAAAAGTGAGTTTAAAAATAAGTTTGCAGTCATTACAGGGTGGAGTAGGCAGTGTAAAAAAAGAATGTGTTTAGCTTTGACTTAAAAGTGGTCAGAGGCAGGGTGTGTCTAACATCATCTGGGAGGTTATTCCCAGTTTGTGTTGCATGATAACAAAACGCTGCTTTACCATGTTTTGTATTCACCTTTTGGACGGTCAGTAGGTCGGCCCCAGATGTCCCAAGAGTCCTAGAAGGTTCATATGTCACAAGCATGTCAGAGATATATTTGGACGCTGGGCCACAGAGTGATTTACACACAAGTGTAAAGATTTTAAAATCAGTTCTCTGAGTGACAGGTGGCCAGTGTAAGGATTTCAGAGCTGGAGTAATGTGGTCATGTTTTCTAAATTTTGTCAGGACCCCGGCAGCGGCATTCGGAATAAGTTGAAGCTGCTGCTTGTTTTGAAAGGCCTACAAACACACCGTTGCAGTAATCTAACCTACTAGAAATAAAGGCATGGGTGAGCCTTTCTTGCTTTGACATTATTTGTGCATATGAGTCCCTGTGAGTGTGTCTCATGGGTTGTTAATTGCCACTGCTTTGAACTGCACTCATACAGCCCCTGACAATGCTGTCCTGAGACATCATCGAGGAAGCATAGCACCCACCCTCTCGTTTCCCCCCACATTAACACCATCAGGTCTGTCAGTGCTGTTCACGTTATTAGCATTAGTAGCCTCTCATACTGCTCCTTTAAGGAAATACTACTCGTAATCTGGTATAGACCTCCATTGTTGCTCTTGTTAAGGGGTGTAAATAAACCTATCTGCAAGTGTAATCAATATAAAGAATAAACGGCATTAAAATATAGCTGGGGGATTTTCTTTTTAAGAATATTTTTTGGGCATTGTCAACTGTATTGGATAGTTGTAGATGCAGAGGGGAGGCAGCAGAGGCAGCAGGCGGAGAGATAACGGGGTATGACCTGTAATAAAGGTCAACAGCTGGAATGTAACTTGCGGCATTAGTTTATGTGGCATGTAAATCACTTGTGATGTGTTGTTTTTATTATCTTACATTGTATTGCTGTTACTGCATAGCTTATATGATCTTCTGCACGAGATAAACTCCCTCCCTGATTGGAAAATAAAGTTTATTTTTATTGTAACCACTATCAGTTACTGAAACAGAATATCTATGCGATTATTCTTTTGGGGGATTAAATGTAGGATTAAACGCTGTGTGTTGTGTCTTGGGTGGTCTGAGATTTCCTGCACACTTACAGTCTAAAGTGGGCAGTAATCAGCCCTCACTTCCTGCCTTTCAATCACCTCACTCTGGTAATACTGTGGTGGTCTTCATGCCAGGCTGCACAGATGGATGAACAGCTTACAGAGTACACGTGCAGCACTAGCACAAAAATGTAGCCATAATGATATAAAATTTAACCACAGGGCAGCCACACCTAGCACGGTTAGAGTTATGACAGTAGGTTTCAACTGTGTGATTCTGCTTGTCTGAGTAATGGATTTAAGCATACATTACCTCATCATATTTTGTTTTGAATATCAATGCAGACTGGGTATCTGCGCTACAGCTTTTGAGGAAATGTCCTGTTTTCACGCAGGTCTAGAGGAATGTTATTTTTGGTGTTGAGTTGGTCCAGACCACAGATTTTGAGGGGGAGGGCAGGGAACTTTAGAGGAAATGGGTGTTGAGAACTCCTCCTATATCTAACTCCACATTCCTCCTCTGCACCCTTCTCTCAAAGTTTTGGAGCTAAAACGGTCTGTCAGGACAAAAAGAGCGCAAAGGGAAGACAGCGACAACTGGGAAAACAAATCAGAGACGATCACTGAAGGGGACCGACAGCCGCTGAAGCTAAAGGGTGAGAACTTTGTTTGTTTGACTAAACAGAAATGGATTTTCACATACAGCTTAGTATGAGGCAACACTTGTCTAATGAGTTGCAGATCACCAAATATGATTTAATGCTAACAAAACAGCCCTTGATGATATTATTTAAACATTTATGAGGATGCTTTCCTGTTCTGTGCATTCCACAGTACGTGCAATGTCTGCAGTCATTTCTTTCGTTCTGACTGTGCCAGTCATCTCAAACCCTTATGTAAACCAGATGTAGTAGTATACAATCACACACATGCCTCTCTGAATTGTCCACAATCTAATAGCAACAGTGGTTTTCCCTCTATGGGCAGAGCTGGCTGGGAAAGGCAAACATGTGCAAGAAGAAGAAGAATAGCCTCCCAACTCCTAAAAGTCTAAGTGCACTGTACAGTTGTGGGAAGGTCATTTAGGGAAAAGGGAAAGTCTACACCCAGCACTTGTGTCTGAAAAGGGATTCAGTGATTTGTGAGACCAGGCAGCGGTCTCTCTTTGTGGCCACAAAAACAAAAAACACAGTTTTGATGTTTTTAGACAAGTTTTTATCAGAAAAACAAAATACATAATGTAGTAGAACACAGTACACAGCACTTTATCCATGTTTTAGGATAATTCCTTATTTAGTCTGTGTTGTACATAAGTATGCCACAATGCACATTCTGTTTTTATTTATTCTAGTAGTTAGTTACCTAGGGGAACTGAAACCAAAAAGTTTTACTTAATAATGTGATTTCCCCTTTTTGCTCATGTCCTCAAAAATGTCTTTGCTGGAAAAAGTGAATCAAATCATTGAGTCATCCATCACTTATTCAGAGCTGTTGCCAGTTGACTTAAATCCCTTTTTTACAATAGCTTTTCTTTGGTGTGAATCACTTGGGAATGTGTGTGAAAGGGAGAGAAAGAAGGAAAGGGGAGTGAATTTGTAGGTGTTTCATATTGAACCTCAAGTGGAATGACACAGAACAAACAAAAGTTTTTTGCCCGTATTCTGAAAAAGACAATATTCCTGCTAAGCTGTTTATATGTCTAATGAAAATGAATATTCCACTAATAATACTGTTTGCATGCAGCTGTGTGTACTCCAATTAATGTGCCCTAACGTGTCATTTATCATGTGAAAATATGGGAAAGTAGGATGGCTGGAGCTGCTTTTGCATTGGATTTTTTTAAAGTTTCCACAGTTGGCGGACTTGTTGGACCGTGCAAACACAACCCTCCTCTTTTATTCATGTAACCACTTTCTTGTAGAGGTCGTCGTTCATTTAAAAACCTGTAATTGTGCAAGTCTTTCAATATTTAGAAGTAGGTGTGTTTCTTCTTTTGACCAGAAATGTGGGCTTTTCTTGTGGGCATGCATCTCTACCCCAGCCTTACACACTGTTGGCTGATTGTTTTGTGTACAACATATCCATGACAACAAACAAGATGGCAAGAGGCCATAAAAATCCCAATTGTGAGGTAATATGAGGAGATATTTTGAATGCATGTGTCCCAAAGAATGCTCCTAAAACCTGAATAGTACCGACATACCCCACGTCTTACTCAGAAAAATGCTTCATCGGAAACAAGGATATATTAGTAATGCATGTAAACATTGTAATCTTTTACACTGTAGGTATAAAGTTTGTACCCAGATTCATAGCTACACCGCAGTATATCATACCGTTGGTAGATAGCAATTTCAGACTCCTTGTTTACAGCGGTTACAGGGAGCTGATGTTGTGATGTGTTCCTCAGGGACTGGACAGGCTCTGGAGACAGAGAGAAACCCCCCTCCCCTGTCTGTTTGGCATGCTCGCGGCCTGATAAATGGGCAGAGATCATCAGATGTTGAGTTGCATGATGAAAGCACTCAGTTTCCTCGAGAGGCAGACAGAGAGTCCACTGTTTCAGGCCACTGACATTGGAAATCTGAGGGTCATTTTAATGACATGGATGAAAGGGACAATGGTCAGCGGTGGCAAATGGTGTCTCTTTGACTACAGAGCTGTTTGGTTCCATGTGGAGCAGCCAGTGTTGACGGACAAATGTGTAGGATTTAGGGGAATTTAATGGCATCTAGGGTTGAGGATTGCACATATGCAGCAAGCTAAAACTTCTCTCAGTTAGAATTCCTTCAGTTTTTGTTGCTCAGGAGGTTTTTACCGGGAGCCGAATTATCCACAGAGGTCTCTCCAAAACAGGTCATCCTCGAAAATGGACCTGGTGATTAAAACCGGTAAAAACACTGAATAAAGCAGCTTTACATTACAATTACAAATTCTGTGGACATAAACCCGCTCCCTATGTAGATATAAATGGCTCTTTCTAAGGTAATGAAAGCACAACAATTCTTATTTTCAGGTGATTATACACTAAAGAAAATATATTTCTTATATTATATGCCATTTCTGCCAATAGATCCCCATAAATCCTACACACTGGAAATTTAACACTAATGGGTTTTACAGACACCATCCTATAATCAAAATGACATCACATGGTTGTTTGTGTGCAGGATACCAGACTTGTCTCTCATCTTCAAGCAGACATGGTCCTCCTGCTCGTATTCCTAGTTGTGCTGCACCTGGTCACCTTGGCCATGCTCCTTATCGCCACCCTGGAGAAGGTGAGACACATCTTAACTTGTGTTGTCATTCTTCTTACAGTATGCCACTGTTAATCCCTTTATGATGCAAATAAAGCCAAACATAAAAATGCTCTCATATTATCTGATGGTTTTGTGCATGGTGTCATTTTTGTTCTGTCTTTCTTTCTGTAGTCATGGTGGATATGGGATGATTTAGAAATCACAGACCTCTGGTATAACTGCTTCCACGATAATGCCACAAAGACCTGGTTGTGTGCTGCTACCAATGAAAGCGGTAAATTTTCTAAATATTGAATATAATGCACCTGCCTGAATCTTTAAGTTTTGCACCATCAGTGTCCTCCACTCATTCTCTGATCTGTTCTCCCAGACTGGCTGCAGTCCGTCCAGGCCCTCATGGTCCTTGCTGTGGTCTTCTCCTCCATCTCCTTCCTGGTTTTTCTGGGTCAGCTCTTCACCATGTCCAGAGGAGGACTCTTCTACTTCACAGGACTCTGCCAGGCATTTGCAGGTGTTTGAAGTCTTATTCAATTAAACACATAAAATCCTGACAGCATTTTATAGTTTTGCTTTTTCACAGACTGTTAAAGATATTTAATTTATATAAAATCATACAGTGTTCTACAATATGATACTTCACATTACTGTGTACTACAATAGAATACTTCAGGAAACCGTATACAACAGTGGAACTTCTCCATACCATTCATTACAGTAGAGTAATTCATTACTCATGTTTAGATTTAAAGTGGTAAAATTAGCTATATTCTATATTTTTCTCTTCGTCGATAAATCTCAAGAAAAGATCAAAATCAACAATGAATTTATCTCAGTAACAGGTATTATCTGTGTATCCAAAGCCTGAGCGCTGTAGACCCCAATTGTTTAATTAAAATCCATCGAAAACACACTAAGCCACAGTGTTGCACAAGGTGACATGTCCCCTCATTATGACAAGCATGGACATCGTTGTTTAATTTTGAGCAATCCCACGTGCACTGCCCTGCTGCTGTAAATACTCACCAGAGAACCAAATGTGTATTTATCTACAGCTGAAAATAGTCCCCCCAAAAATGCACTATTTGTTCCTGTTTAAGCAGCATTTCCTACAACCTACAGTGCCAGTCCTGTTTTTAAACATGTTTGTATCTTCTTTAGGAACCAGTGGGCTTGAGGCTGAGTGCCGCAGACCGCTTAGGGAAGTCAGAAAGAACTGAGAGACTACTTGTTGGTTTTGGTTCTTTTGTTGTGTGATTGGTTGACCAGAAGAAAAATGAAGGACAATGCCACTGTTATGTCTTCAGAACTGATTTTATTTACTATGTAAAGTTTACGTAAGCATCATTAATAACCTGTAATGTGTAGTTAAGTATGTACACACCAAGAATATGTATGACTGGGGTGACATAAGAGAATGTGATCCCAACTTGAATGTGTCACTCTTGCAGGTTTGACGGCCTTCGCTGCTTGCCTCATCTTCACCTTCCACAGAAAGGAGATCTTAAGCGACTCCAGAGATCTGAGCAAAGGACGCTTCGGCTACTGTTTCATCCTGGCTTGGCTGTGTGTCCCTCTCCTCCTGGTCAGTGGAATCCTGTACGTCCACCTGCGCAAGAAACAGTGAGCCAAAACCAGAGAGGATGGAAAGCCTCTTGACAGGAGGGTGACGCGCTTCACTCACTTCAATCACTTTTCAATTAACAGAGGAAATAAGAAAGGAAATACCTCTTTAAAATGATACAAATCTGCTTTACTTCTGACTCAGTATCCACCCTACTGTTCCGCATGGTATGTGAGACATTATGTCATCATGGTGGCATCTCTTTGTGAGGCACGCTGTCACTCAAGACCAGATGAGAAAAACTAAAACAGTCATGCTGTAAGATACAAAGCTCATATTAATGTGTTACATAAAATATAAGGCAATGAATGCATAACTTGTGCTTGTGTAATTGAATGTTTTTTTGTATTTTGTATATGTTTACTTATTAAAGAAGTTAACACATTGATGGTTGATATGGACTTTACTGAAGAGCATTCCTGTATTTAAAGGGCTTAATCTGTGTAAGGCCTGTTTTTGTTGTGCTTTATCTGCAGCACAGTGCAGGTGCAATCCTCTGACATAACACTGTTTGCGAAAGGGTGCGCCATCTTTGTCTTCTAATCACTCATGATGTTGTGGCCCTCACTGTTTACTTTGTTGAAGTATGCTCGCACTATTCTCTACAGAATACTAGAGGAACATGATAATGATCTGATAAACTGGCCGGTCACACTCGTTATATCAGGATTCACAAACATATTTTTATCCAAAGGTATTTCTGCAGAAATGAAAAAGGAATCACTGTGATTGCACCTGACACCTTAAGGAGGAAGTCAGATACAGTGTTGCGTGTTACTCTCGCCAACAAACCTACCCATCAGGCTGGGCCAGTCCAGAAAGGAAACTGTGAGGTAAATAGCAGCCTCTTAGACAAAGTACACATGGCAATATTATTCGCCACACACCTCACACGCGTCAAGGAAGTGTATGACCTGAAACCAGAATAACAAAGACTATGATTTAATCTAAATTCTGCAGCTGTGAAGATCAGAGAGATGCACAGAGGGATTGTGAGCGTGTGTCTGAGCAGCTCACCGACCTGTCAGCAGCGCAGCATTTCTGGAATCTGAGAACAATGTTGGTGAGAAGGAGTGTAAGGGTTAAGAGGGGTGAGATTGCATGCAGGGGAGGGAACACACAAGGAGCCGCAGCTCCTGACAGCTTTTGAGTAGGACTTGAGCCAGAGGAATGAGGCATGCTGCCGGTAGGTGAGTTTCACATTGTTGATTTCTGTGTCTTCAAACTGATTTTTTCAGACACTGATCACTTTTACTCATTCATTTGTTTCTTATGTCAGCCTGAGGTGGTGGGAAAGGCGACTGCAGATCAAAGACTGGACTTGTGAACCCTGACCAGATTATTTCTAAGAAAGGATTGTCTGCAGCACCAAGATTATACTTGGGCAGCTCGTGCACACATGGAAATATTGTGAGTTTTTGCAGGAGGGATGAATGAAATCACTTTAACTAGATCAGAAGATGACATGAGCCAGCCTGGGTTTGTCTTGTCATCACATAACAGGAGTCAGTAACTTTGACAGGTAGCACTTATTCCCAGAGACGCACAAGGCTGCAGTCATGTCAAACTCCAAAGAGCAGAGCCTTGATGAGAATGCAGTGTTCCTGCCGGTGAACGAGTCCTCCCCGGAATTCCTCCACTGTGAGAAGGAGCGTCAGGCGGTGGAGAGACTCCTTGACGCAGGACCAGAGGCCTTCTACAGCTCCATAGGCACAGAGCGCTCCGGCTGCTTCCTGTCCACTGAAGAGGTCAGCCAGATCACCAGCTGGGCTCAGGACTACCATCTGAACCCTGTACAGGTGCAAAGACAGGAGAATGGAGAGGACGGCAGCTCAGAGATGGAGGACTTCGGTTCCACCTACTTCCCTTCCCATTCAGACACACCAGCCCCGGACCTGGAGCTGGGCTGGCCTGAGAAAAGCCCATGGGTGCCAAAGGGAAGCGTGACAGTCCACGCCAGTCCTCCTGCAGAGGGGGAACCTCCTGTCAGACAGATCATCAGGCAGCACCTGCAGAAAGCTGGACAAGTATGCAAATATGATGTGAATTTTTAATGGACAGTACATTTTTTTAAGAATATGGGTAGTGCTGATATGAGGAACTAGGGAAGAGGAAGGAGTATTTAAAGGTATAGTATGTAGGATTTAGTGGCATCTAGCTGTGGGGTTGCAGAACTGAAACTTCTCCCATGTGCCGAGCATGTAGGAGAACTACGATGGCTGATGCAAAATATGATAAAATGAACGGCCAGATGTAGAGCCAGTGTTTGGTTTGTTCTTTCTGGGGCTACTGTAGAAACAACATGGCCGATTTCATGGAGGAAAACCTGCCGCACATGTGTATATACAGTAAACGGCTGATTCTAATGTAATGAAAATGCGATTATTCTAATTTTCAGGTGATTATAAACAAATGAAAACATAGCTGTGAGTCGAATATACCATTTCTGCCAATAGATGCCTTTAAATCCTGCACATGGGACGTTTACATTTTATGAGACGAAGAGAAATGTTGTACTTTTTCTCCACTATGTTTATTTGGTGGCTTTAGTTTAAGATTTTACTTGAAAAAATATTGAATAAACTCAAAACTGTAATGCACTGCTCAGTTTTAAGTCTTCGACAGCATGTAGTATTCAGATACAAGCAACTTGCACTGCATCAATAAATTATGACACTGACAGAAACTAGTTTTACTTCACTACATGTTGCTGGTAGCACTTGTTCAAGTACCTCATCACTTCTTTCACTGCTGCATCAAAGTAAGTGTCACAATTATGTTATCTTGTAATGACAGAAAAATAAGGAGGAAATGAGGGGTTCCATTTTGTGTAAGCCACTCTCTGAATGATCCCGTCACTTACAGTCTATGTGACATTTTGTGTATGACGCAGGTTATTGCCATTGTGACAGACAGACTGACAGATGGCGCAATCATCGGCGACTTACACAATGCTGCCTCCCGGGGTGTCCCTGTCTACATCATCCTGAATCAAAGGTCCATTCAAGAGAGCTTCACGCTCAACAGGCTCAGGCATCCGGTGAGTCACCTGTTGCAAATCAGCACACACCTAGCAGCCGTCTGCTAGTGTGTGTTTAACATGGCAATGAATGAGATTTTGCGTTGCCAAAATGAAGCAACACCGGTCTAGTTTTGTGGGATTCTTTCTAGCAGAGGTCACATCTCAAAGTAAGTGTTACTTAAGACTTGACACACTGCATATGTACTCTCGAGAGGTATCTCATAAAAAGCAAGTGTCTTCTTACTTTGGCATGCTTATCTTAGGAATGCAACATGTACCCTTAAGGCCGCGTCGCTAAACTGGTTGCACAGCATTCAGCATTGTGTTTTTTTCATGTGGTGAAATGTTGTTGAATGATGTGTTGAATGATGTGTGAACAATGTATGCTCGCAGCACATAACACTGATGAACATAGAGCAGAACCAAATTGCCTGACTACAATTAATGATAATAAATATACAATATTAATTATGCTGGTATGCCATTGCTGTCACAATCTGATGCACAGTGGTCCACCACTCCCTCAGCTTTTCATCTGGCGCCAGCATCATCAGGTCAAATACTTTAGTTCATGACAAAATACCTGAACAAAACCTCTTGTTTAGCCTACATACAAACCTTGTGTATGATACAACATATTACCAACAGGTTCATTACATTGTGTCACGGATAATCCCTAATGTAATTCAGGCTCAGGTTTCAACTTTCAACACTTGTGGTTTGACAGAACATGCAGGTCCGTGTTCTTGGAGGGAAAACCTTCTGTTCGAGGACAGGAAGGATGGTGGTCGGGGAAATGAAAGACAAGTTCCTTCTGGTGGATTTAGAGACAGTGATTCATGGCAGCTACAGGTGAGCAGTTGTGTCTTTTAAAGGAATATCTCACCCCCAAATTACCATTTGTACATCGAGCCCAGTCTCACTCTGAAGTCATCGGAAGTTGTTGGGCAGTGACTTGCGCCGTGAAAAACCAATGAAAAAAGCCATCCAATTGTCGGCATGATACACGACCAGTCGTCGTTGTAGTTTAACGGTGCCCAGTGGCATCAGGGGGAAACAGGGCCTGACAGAGACGAAAGTTAAGGCAGCGAAAGTCTTACTGGGCTGGTGAGAGGGGTGGTGTTTGGGTCCAACAAATACAGACTTTCATCCAAGAGAGCGGTGTTCACATCCCCTAAGATTCTAAAGCCAAACCCTGTTCTTCTTTCCTAAACCTAACCACATGCTTTTGTTGCCTGTGCCCATCCATGTGTGTTTGTTGTTGAAGGGAAAAAAAACCATTAATTCACGGTGTTGTACTGACATAGTGCATTTATTTTGAAAGAGACTGTATGTAAACGTTGAATTTCCTGTGAAAACGGAAGTGTATTTTGAAAGAAGACAATGCATGTAACAGGCAGAACTTGACACAGCGTCCCAGAACGTGAATAACCAACACACCCAGGGTACCTTGCACCTCGTATGTGGACGCGGAAAGTCCATGACCAAACGTCAAGATGTGTCGAGGTCGGAGTGACAATGTGTTGGAGCATCAATTACTCACCCTGCTATGTTGAATTTTGTGACAAGGTTAGGCGATAAGGTTAAACCAATGCAAAACTATATCAGAACACCCATGGAGCCATTTTTGGTCCAAAAAAAAAAAGATTAAATCTGAGCCTTGTAATAAAGGCAACACAGCCTTATTATGTCTAAACTAGCTTATCAACATTACTAATAGGTCAGTAAAGTATTTGTGAGTATTTGGTATCTTGCAGCGAAAGTAAGCAAATCTGTCCATGCACTGTTAAATTTAATGTTTTTCTCCAAGATTTTTCCTTTCTGGAATTGAAATTCATGGCAAGCTTGCTAAAGAGACTCAAGACAAGCCAGGACTCTTGATGTTCGGCAAAACTTAGAGAAAAGGCGCCAGGCCTCATCAACATTTTAGCTGATAAAATGTTAAAACATTTTTTGAATTTGTTGTAGACCTAATTTGTAGGGGTGTAACGATACATCGATCCACATCGATACATCGATTCATTGATTAACGATCCGATTATATCGATGCAAAATGAAAACATCGATCCATATCGTCATCTTAAAGATACACATTTATTTTGAAATTCACATAGCACGTCTGTGTCACCATTTCTGGGCAAGCGCGCCTCCGCTCAAACAACAAACAGAGCTCAGAAATAAAATGGTCAAATCATATTCTAGTTGTTTTTGTGAGTTGATGTAAATGATTGTGTTAGATGGGCATATGATATCGCGTCATATCGATCGCAGGCTCCTGAATCGAATCGAATCGAATCAAAATCGTATCGTGACGGACTTTGTGATATCGGCAAACATCGTATCGTCATCCAAAGAAATCGATATAATATCGTATCGTGACGAAGCTGGTGATTTACACCCCTTCTAATTTGTTGTAGGCAGGGGCGGCTGTGTTCAGGAGGTAGAGTGGGTCACCCACTAATTGGAAGATCATTGGTTCAGTCCCTGGCTCCTCCAGTACACATGTCAAAGCATCCTTGAGCAAGATACTGAACCCCAAATTGCTCTCGATGGCTGTTCCATCGGTGTGTGAGTGTGTTAAAGGAAAAAAAATTGAGTTGCAAGTGGCACCTTGTATGGTAGCCTCAGCCTCTGTGTGCGTGAATGGGTGGATGTTACTTGTAGTGTAAAAGGCACTTTAAGTGGTCGGAAGACAAGAAAGGGGCTATACAAGTGCAGTCCATTCTATGGGTTACACATTTTTACAATTGGATGATGTAAGAATATCTTTAGAGCCACAACAATAATAAATGAAAGTTAACATGTCTAAAAATAACCATGATTCATTTCCATGTAGCCTAGTTTTTGGTCAAAGCCACAGGGAGCCATTGGAGAGAGGCTTAAGAGCCACATGCAGCTCAGGAGCTGCAGGTTGCCTACCCCTGATCTGGTTGTATGCTCAGTACTTCCCAAACAGACTGTCTTTTCTGGTGTAGGACTGAACTGAAACTGAAATGTATCTGTGCTCTTTTCAAAGCCAGACTCCATTGACAAAAACAGTAATTTTACCTCACTGAACACAGGAGCTGCTCATCTAATGCTGCCTCAATCGGCAGTTTGTTTGTGCTTGTGTGACTTTGCTGAATCTGAATGAACTCTTTTAAACACCAAAACTGCAAAATAATGCAAACAAACTAATTTATTGAGGCAGCGGTTGACCAGGAGCTCCTGTGTTCAGTGAGGTAAAATTACTGGTTTTGTCAATGGAGTCTGGCTTTGAAGAGAACATAGATAAGTTTCACTTTTAGTTCCCTGTTGGAAAGCGCCGAATGCTTGGGATGTCCTGAGCATATTACGGGATAAATGAGACTTGAATTATACTGCACGAGTTGTGGATGTTTTGATGTAGTTTAGCTGGTGTTAAACTTGTTCCCATATGGCTTAAATTCACCAAGAATATTCTCTGTGTTCGGATTATTTTTTCACGGGAAGCATGCAAGAAAAACAGAAAGTTTTCTTTACAAATTCAGTGTAACACATGGTGAGTAATTGATACACAAATGATCATTGGGGGGTGAATTGTTCCTTTGACTCATTCCTTTTACATGTATCACACACACACACACACACACACACACACACTTGAGAGTGATGTAACAAGCTGTCTCTGCACTCTGCAGTTTCACATGGACAGACGCCCACCTGCACCGGCAGCTGATCACCGTTCTACGCGGCCCAGTTGTTGACTCATTTGACAGGGAGTTCAGGATCCTTTTTGCTGCTTCGCTCCCCGTCCCAGACACGTGGAGGACTGCGGGTAGTCATGTAGACGTGACTCATCAGCTGAGAGACCATACAGATCTCATTTTTCACAAACATCACCATTTGGATCCAGAGATTACCACCCCTCCATCCCCACCTGCTGACTCCCTGCTGGACTGGGAAGCCATGGGGGTTATCCAGAGAAACCAGTGTCTCCCGAGCAGTCCTCTTGGCCAACATGAGGAAATCATGGTCAAGGAAATGCTGCTGCAGAATAATATGCTGTTTGATAAAAACATACCCATTATGGGTATAAATAGAAATGGAAACCAAGATGTGGATAAGAAAAGGTACATGGATCAAGTTGACTCAACCAATCTATGCTGTCTTTGGACCAAGCATACTATTTATCCTCCTGAGACTCTGCGTCCTCGTATGTGGACATCACATTTCGTGTTTACTTAACCTTATATTTCATTCTACTTAACTAAGACCTGTTGTCCTAGTTCGTGGACACTTTTTTGTGCCCTCCAGTGGTAGTAAGAGCACAATACACTAATCCATGTAAGAACAAGATGGCAGCCATCTCTGCCAAGTCAGTCTGCAGCCGATCCCGACACAGAAGTGGCTAAAGTCCAAAACCTGATCACATTTTATGGCTGAAACTTGTTTATTTATGATTGATAATGTTTGTAGTTTGATATGGCAACAAATTTGACCAATTTTAGCAACAGTAACAAGATAAGACACGATTAATTAGAAAGTACTCATTTGAGGATATTGGGACTGAACTATCGTTGACAATGGTTTTTAGCTAGGAGAAATTAAAAATGCATACCAAACAAAAGTTCAAGTCTCAGGAGGATATATATGTATTTAAAATTCACTTTGTCACAATTTTTTTTTTTCTTCTTTTGTTATTCTACAACAATTTACCTTTAATACAAACTTACACCAAAATACTGAAACAGCATCGTTTTAATATCTGCTGCCGGTTGTTAGGAATGACTTTACTGATCTCTTTTTGTATGTGACAGGGTATATGAACACCTCTCTCCAGTGACAAACAATGTGCCAGATAAATCAACACCTTTCCAGTGAGTCTACAGCTAATTTTGACATCGTACAGATTAAGAGTATAGGCTCATGTATTGATCCATTAATTTTTATGCAAATCTTCTCTTAATGGGATCTTGATTATTTTCATAGCAACACACAGCCCTCACCAACAGACCCGACAACGCCAGAAAAACTGAACACATTTAATGAATACAGCAGGTAACACCCAAAATATACAAAAGGAAAACATTGAATGAATTAGTATTTAGATGTCATATCCAAATGAATTTTTTATCTCCTACAGGGTGGAACGCATCATAAATAAAGCCTTTTCCAGACAGCTCTCCATAGAGAAGAACACCAATTTAGATGACAGCACAACAAGACTTGATAAAGCAACAGAGCCGGTGCACAACATGATCATACTCTCCTCTTCTAAGAGAAAAGAGCGCTCAAGGAGGGAGGCCACACTGCCAGAAGAGAGCAGCATAAATGAAATTAGCTCCAAAGTGGAGAACACACCATCTTCTCGAGTAAGTAACTGGCCTTCTCTGTCATAACACTTGAGTTAACCTTGCGCTCCTGTGAGCTGAGAGAAAACTGAGATGCATTTCTGTGCTCACAGAAACCCATCATCCTGAGGGTGCCGCAGTCTGAGAGCTTCAGCTCTCTGAGTGACATCATGAAGAGGATTCAGCCTCAGCAGAGCACTCCAGGGCTGCTGAAGAGAGGATCAAAAGTTGCTGTGTCAGAAATGAGCCGGTCCATGATGGACCTGAGCATACACAATGCAGATGATGACAGAGGAGTCCCCGTGCCGAGGCTCAAGGCCAGTGTAAGTGTGTGGGTTTGTGATGTTTCTATGTGAAGAGGGAAACACTTTAATCTTTTACTAAAGTACAAATACTGTGACAATAAAATAACCCCAACACACAACTCCAACACCTCTGCTGGTATCAAGTCATGCACACTGTTTTGATATTATTTGTTTGGTTTTGAGACATCCACCTCTGCTTCCAAAACAGTGGAGGTCAATGGAGTATTTTTTTGTTTTTTACTGAGACGAATAATGCAAACAACATACAACAGGCACGGTTCACACATACATATCTGGGAATCACACAGTGTGGCCAAAGCTCCCCATATACACCCTTGTACACTCACACAGGTAATATAATACATAATAACACACTCACACTCGCACAAACACACACACAAATGTGCATGAGGTCAATGCAGTTTGTGGTGCTCACTGACAAAGCGATAACAAATTATGTTATGTAAATCTATTTTGAGAAAAGAGTCCTGGTATTTCAGATAATTTCACAAAAATCAGTGTACATGTTTCATTGGTGCTGTTTTCATATCTTCTGTTTCCTTGGCAGTGCTTTGACCCGGATAATATGACGCCTGCCCTCGCCCTGATGAAGAAGAGGAACGATGGGTTGAAACCTTTATTATACAGAACGCCAAAAAACTTTCTGCCCAGAGAGAGGCCTCGAAGCTCCAGTTATGCACTCAATTTGGACTGGAGGAGGTCACTGGCAGAGACGGAAGGTGAACAGGAATGAGGAGCGAGGAAGGAAATACATGAGGAGCCTAAAATGTTCTGTGATAACATTTTTTGTCACTGAGGAAAGGCAGCTGCCAGCAGCGGATCTTTACGACCTCTGCAGTGTTAATGAAGTAACCCAAAACTGCTGTGACTCTGAAAAAAAGCACACCAGTTCTACCTGTTGATCTGATGTCCCACTGAATTTGATTATTATATGTTACACTATTTGATGCACTGCTTTACTTTATAATATGTTAAAATGAATAAAATTGTTCTGTTAATGCTGCTCTCCATGAATAGTATCACCTATTCAACCAGGATAGCTACTGAGATAGAGGAAGAAATTAAATGAATAATTCAGGTAAATAAATAGAAAATAATTTTAATAACAAATAAATACAATAACTACAAATTTACCAAACCTTCAGGAGTGGCAAGAGATTTACATTTGTGCCAAAACAGATATGAAACAGATGTTCTCAATTATTTTCCTAGATGTTTGTTTTTGTTTTGTGAATGTGCAAGCCAGGAAATAAAAGAATTTTTAAATGTCCATAAATGATTTTATTTTTTTTGTGCACTTAAAGGGATATTAGTCAAACTGGTGGTTATTCATTTTAGGACTGGGTCTTGTCTGTCTCTTCATCTGTGGGATACTGGCACATGAGAGGTTGAAAGTAAATGGTGCTGACAAATTTTACTTCCTGCAACGCTAACAGTATATCATGACTAAAAAAGTATGAGATAAATATAAAAGTGGTTTAAAAAGAAAACGTTGGTTGTTTGCTGATAGGATGTAAAAGGTCCAATGTAGAAAGAGACAACTTGCCTGCAGCTAAAACAGTGAAGACAGAGAGGTCATGTCCTCAGTATTGTTATCTGGGCCAGATGCAGTTTACACTTTTCAAATTTAAATTTAAAAGTTAATCATTAAAAAGCAGATATCAGAATTACAGATTTTAAAGTCACACTTTGTAGGTAGGTTTTGTGAGTTTAGTAGCCCACATTGAAACACATAACTAACTAACTAACTAACTAACTAAATAAATAAATAACTAAATGAATAAATAAATTGATAAGTAAATAAATGCAACAAAATTTCCCACCAGAAAGTTCAGTCCAGACATAGTGGAGAAAACTCCTTTAAACCATATTATAGAGAAAAACTGGGACAGACAACTGTTGTGTACAACTGAGTGGAAAATAATAATGATAATACAGAGTTAATTACTGAAAAATATCCAAATTTCTAGTGTCTCTTTGAAATTACCTGCAGGGTTTGAACGGCCAGTAAGACCTATGACCACAGTATATATAAGAGTGGTAGAAATTAGAGTGGAGTGTGGTATCAAGGGATTGCTGGAGATAGGAAACAAAAGTGGAAGTGAGATGGGAAAAGGGCTTTATTCGAATGAAAACAGGTAAGCTGCAATATGCAAAAGAATATAAACCATCTTCATCTTCCCAAGCAGAATTCAATCATATAGAGGCCATACATTATGCCCATTATGTTTAAGAAACCACTTGAAAAGAAAGTTGTAATTAATAATTGATAGTGAATGATTCTGCTTTTCATCGGTGTGAATTTGTTTTATATTATTTAGGTAGAGGTCATTGAGGCTTTCTCTATCTCCCTCTGGACATTCATTGTTAGTTAATAAGTTAGTTAATTTAATTTAATTTAAATTAATTTCATTTCATTTTGTTTAATTTAATTTAATTTAATTTAATTTAATTTAATTTTAGTTTAGTTTAGTTGATTTTATTTATTTTTATCTATTTGTATTTATTTTTTATTTTATTTTATTTCATTTTTTTGCATGTGATTTTATCCTATATACAAAGTCAAAAACTACTTGCCTAAATGAAATGATGTTGCACACACCTCAGTACAGTAGGAGGCGCTGTGCACCACCTACATTGTTTTGTAGACCAGCAACAAAAGTGAAGAAGAAGAAATCCCGGAAGCACGCGGTATCCAAGTGGAGTCGCTTCAACTCAGTTCGACTGGATATTTACAGTTTTCTTTTGTTTTAGTCTCCAGCTATAATCACTGACATTTCAACGCCCTGTGTTGTTTGCTCACGTGCAGCAAACACGTTTAATTTCCATCATGGTTCGAGCGAAAAGGTGAGTTTAGCGAAAGTTAGCAAACAAAGTCTGCACGTTTGTATGTGTTAATGTGATGCTAACGTTAAATATAGCCTCCATTTACTGTTTCCCAACGGTCATTAACAGTTAAAGTGACGTGTTGTGGAAACTGTTTGGTAATTTAAAAGTCTAATAAGTTGTTAGCCCTAAATCATGGAGCCTCACATTGTCCATCAGGACCAACAGGAAGTTAACAGATGTTCAGACATCCTCTGCAGACTCAGAGCAGAGATTTAAACACAGTCATGTCTCCTGTTTTTATTGCTCAGGGCTGTGAAGATACAAAGGCCCAAGAAGACACAGCGATATGATGAAGATGACCCTGAAGCCTACAAGAACATGCCTGTACCTGATAAGGTAACTCTGTCACTGCTGGCTGCAGTGTCGTCTGCCTGACTGAACGTATGTGGTAATAGAAAGACCTATTACAGCCTGTATGTGTGCTGCTGACACGTGCAATATGCTGCTGATTATAATAGAGATGCATAAAATAAATGTGTTTATTTTATTATTACAATATTGCACACAAGAGGAAGGGGAAAACATCTACTAACATTAGATGTATTATATAGTATGCATCCAACTAGGACTGGGCTATCATTAGTTAATTCATTTTCCATAACCGCTTATCCTGATAGGGGTTGTTGTTGTGGGGCTGGAGCCTATCTCAGCTGACACTGGGTGAGAGGCGGGGTACACCCTGAACAGGTCACCAGACTATCACAGGGCTGACACATAGAGACAGACAACCATTCATGCCCATATTCACGCTTACAGGCAATTTAGAGTCTGTGTTTGGGAGGAAGCCAGAGCACCTGCAGAAAACCCACGCTGATACAGGGAGAACATGCAAACTCCACACAGAAAGGCTCCCCAAGCCCGGGGTTCGAACCCCAGGAACCCTCTTGCTGTGAGCCAACAATGCTAACCACTGCATCACTGTGCTGCCTGGGACTGAGCAATAACTTTATATTGTATCGATACCTTAATATGGGACTACACATCATCTTAGATTTTGGATATCATAATATCACAAGTCATATTTTTCCCTAGTTTTAAAGGCTGCATTACAGTAAATAGCATTACAGTGTTGACATGCTATTGATATCAAGGTTTTGGGGGGAAAAATGTGATATTGGATTTTCTCCATATCACCCAGCCTTACATTATCTAACAGATGTTGATTATTTTAAGTGGTGCCCAGAAAAAAAAAGCACTGATGCCATTTTTATCAATATTATTATTTTTTGCACACCCTTCTGTTTTGTGCACAGATGTTCTGAATAGATTGACGTTTTTTGGTATTGATATCAGCCTGTGAACCTTTTTTGTGGCTGTCCAGCTTTGTTGAATTGGTGTCAGGTACTTCCTCTGCCATCCTCTCTTTCCTTACCTTCTAGACAGTATTATCCCGCCTGTACGTCAGGTGCACCTGCTTTGTTTTGGCTGTTGGCTCTGGTATACCTAATAAATCTAAGCTAGAGGTGTGTGGTATGATGTCTAAGGGAAGAAAGTGGTCATTTAGAAATTAAGGCCGAACACGTGAAAGTCAAAACCTATAAATAATACGGAGAAAAACAACGACAGGCCAGCTCAGTCAGTGTAAACGTCCACAGAATTTTTGGACTGCCTGCCTGTGCTATGGACTTTTACACTGCGTGAGCTGGCCAGTGATTGCTTTGTATCTTTATGTGACTATTTGCCCCATCCTTGAATAGCACCTGAATTTTTACAACTAACTACATCATGCCATAACCCAGTGCAGCACTCCTTATTTTGACCACTTTTCTCCAATAGTTACTTTCCTATGATAACCACAATCTGATGATCTGTAATCTCATATATCAGACACGCTGCTCTCACCCATCAACAAACTGTCACCACATCGACTCTGCTTCGGTGTTGTGGTTGTTATTTTCAACATGTCTCCTCTCTTCTTTTCAGAAATCGTCACAGTACACAAAGGACAAAATCGATGAGTTTCACGATGAGAAGATTGCAGTAAGTTAACCTCATTAGTGGTTCTATTGTAGGTGTGTGCCAGTGTTTTTATGTCCTCCTAACTTGTATTTGCTGCGGTCACTTTGTCACAGAAACTTCTCGCCAGCGGTGTTCAGATGGAGAGCGACGACGAGGAACTGGATGATGAGGTGATGGCTTATGGGTTTGTTTGGAGTTAACTCCAGAAAATTAACGCAGTTCGACAAGAAATTCAAGCTCATCTGATTTTCACAGGAGGAAGTGATGGCCCTGGATGATTCGGAGTCAGAGGATGATGATGAGGTGGAGGAGGAAGAAGAGGAGGGAGAGGAGGGGACAGACATGGAGAGTGATCTCGAGGGGAAAAAAGAAGAAGGTAAACATGAAACCATCAGCTAATGCCCAGGATGTGGTCACTGTCATATCAGCCTGTTGAGCTGTATTTGTTATTTATCCTCCTCAGATCTTCCTAATGAGATGGCGTGGGGAAAGAAGAAGAAGATGTTCTATGACACGGACTATGTGACCACCAGTAAGCGTCTTTTATCTCCAGCAGAATTATTCAGGCAGCTCATGATAGTTTTGTTGTCTGTGTGGCCAATGTTCGCTTATGCAACTATTTATTTGTGTTATTAAAGAGGGGAAATCTCAAGAAGAGCTGGAAGCTGAGGAACAAGAGGAAGAAGAAGAAGCTAAAAATATCCAGAATCGTTTGGCTGCTAATCTGAGCGAGGAGGATTATGATTTAAACTTTTTCCAGGTATTTTGATATTGTGAATCTCTCCTGCACACCTGCAGTTATTCCACACGTGTTGATAAAAAGTGTTTTTTTGTTTATTTTTGGTATTTTTATGTGTCTAAATGAAGGAATTTGCTGTGGAGGAGAAGGAGGAAAACAAGACTGAGCAGAAAGAGGAGAGGATTGTGAAAGACCTGCAGCAGATGTCCCAGAAGGAAAAAATGAAACTATTGAAAAAGGAGTCACCAGAGCTGCTCGAGCTTATTCAGGACTTCAAGGCAAAGGTAAAACACTGTCATGCAACCAAAACACATGTAAAACAGTGTCAGTGTTTAATAAGTCAAAAGATATTTGCTTAGTTAGCACAGACCAAAATCTAATTAATGTGAATTGTTTTTGTTCCTGCATGATGTGTGTAGCTTAAAGAACTGAAGGATGAGCTGCAGCCCCTCGTACAGATGGTGAAGGACGGAAAGATCCCACCAGGAAAGGTGAGCACATTTAGTTTCATTTATAGCTGTGCATTTGTCAACCGACTTTGAATTTTAAAGCATCTATAATCGATATTTTTGGACCAACAAGGCATCAACTGAAAATGTGAAAACAAAGTAATTGCGGAGGTTCTCTCTGATCTTAATCCAATGACAATCTGCTGTTTCCGTAATCTGACATGTAAAAATTCCACTGCAAATTACCTGTCATATTTTCCAAACAGAGGTCAAGTGATAATATTAGTCCAGTGCAAATCTGCATCACCTTATTCAGAGTCATATTAAGTCTTTTTTGTTGTCTCTGTTCCTCATGTTGGCCTCGCTCCTGGTCGAGATTATGAAGGCTGTGTTGTCAATTATAAAGGGACTAAAGTTTTGACAGCATTTTGGGGGCAGGAGGCTCATCTCACTTTACAACATCGACACCCATTCATAGAAAGAGCAAGCTCAAATCCATCAGAAGAGAGAAATCTTGAATGATGATGAGATGGACGACGTCACAATATGTGGCAGAATTGGTTGTGTTTGTTTAACCGTTTGAAAGCTGGAGCGACATCACTTTTTTTATGCTGCTTTCAAACACCTTTGGTGCAAGTATTTAAACTTTTGAACCCTGAGCGAATTGGTGTGATTTCTTTCACAAACATAGGAAAAAAAAGGCACTGAGCAACTTGGTAAGAAATGTCTCACAAATTGCAAAAAAGTAAAAGTATATATATAAAAAAAAACTAGGGAAAAACCTATATTTATAGTTATTACTATTACATTTTAAAATGATGCTTCAGAATTTCTGAAAAAAATTCAAGCATTTTTCCAGCTATTTATTTGTTTTCAACTTTTTTGTGTCTTTTTTTTTTCACATTTTTTTTTTACTTAAAAATTTTCTTGTTTTTTGCAATTTTTTTGGGTCATTTTAACACTTTAGCTAGTTTTGCTGTGTAGTGTTTCTGTTTTGCGTAGAGTGAAGTCACAAATGGCTGTGCAACATAACCAGGGGATAGTGTCAGTATATTTGGGTAAATTACAGACTTTGTTTATCTTTTGTGAATCCACAGAGCAAAACACAGACATTGGAACATAATTTCTGAATCACATGAAGTCCCCTCGTAATACTAGTCCTGTGTAAATAGGACATTTAAGCATCAGCAACTTAACTAAATTGTATTGTATGACGTATCATGTATAGCCTGTTTATAATCAGAGCTAAATTATCATTCCCATAACCTGCTTAACCTGATACTGTATGAATATTCACACTGAAATCTGCCATGGCCGTGGTTAGGTTCTTAAAATGACTGTAATCGCATCAACAGTTAGATTGATCATTATTGTTCTTATTTTGAAATTTAATGGTGACTGTAAGATTTATTCATTATTATTATTATAGGGGAGAAATGTGATGTTTGTTGTTGTGATGTAAGCTTGCAGTTTGGATGTGTGTTTGAGTACCAAGAAACATAATAATGATATCAATCAAATATGTGAGACTGAATACTTTTCATCCTGTTTTCCAAAGGGTGCTGACTACCTCAAGACAAAACAGCAGCTATATCTCAAGTAAGTTGTATTAAATTATAAGTGCATGCTGCAGATTCACATCACAGTCCTTTAAATGAATGACTAATATTTTCTTCCCTGCCACAGTTACTGCACGAACATCAGTTTCTACTTGGTGCTGAAAGCAAAACGGATCCCTGTTCATAACCACCCAGTGATTGAAAGGCTGCTCACCTACAGAAACGTGAGTCCACACACTGACATTAACGCCTGCTGCCAGGTGAACGCACAGTATTAGTGATGTATTTTCACCCCATGTGTCAAGAAAACTGCACATACAGAGTTTTTATTTTGGATGGCATGTTTCCCACACAAAGACTTTACTTGGACAGGCTGTTCAGCAAGGTTCGAACAAGGTGCTTTAAGTACTTGAATTTGTCATTTAGAAATCTAAGTACCAGAAGTCCTTGAAAAAGTACTTGATTGAGTGGAGAACACAATGATAAATTATTTTATGAAACGTTTTACATTCAGTAAATGTTTTAAACTAGGAAGCCAAGAACGGCGGTGCTTGATATTATTTCCTAATTCTGTATGAGCTCAGCATACGAATGGGTTGGTTAACACCAATAACTAGTCAGCGCTAGGATGTTTGGCTAGCCTGCAGAACACTCACACCAGAGAAGCATCAGCTGTTAGCACAAATTTTGAGCTGTAATGCGGCAGTAAATAAGCAGCCGTGTGTGTCTGACTGTAGAGGGTGGAGCTGTTGAATGGATTATTTAGTTTGTTGCTTGTGGGGATGGAGGGACGACTTCGCTGTGCTCTGAGCTCTGTATAGTTTCCTGCTACTTTGTCCTTTGCCAATCACATGCCTGAATAATTTAATTAATAGTAAGTTCACTTTAGTAGCATAGTTGCTTCATTTTACAAATACTTTGCTGAAAACAAAAATGAAAGCTTGAAAAAGCACTCAAGTTTGAACTGATCCTGTCTGTTTCATATCTGTGGGAAACACTGGTCATACTGGTTGTGATACTGCTACTGTATGATGTGTGATAATGGCAGCAATATCTGGCTGCGCTGGCACATCACATTAGTTACAACACTCTGTCTGACTGTCTGTTCAATCCCTGCCTGCAGCTCATCAATGAACTCGGTTCAGTAGATGCTCGTCTTGCACCTCAGCTTCGCAAGCTACTAGCTGGTGAGGAGAAGGATGAGACCACCAGCAGAGCAGCAGTGGGCAAAAAGACCAGAGTGTCCAGTAAAAAGGAAAAGGTGAGATTCATGTTGATTTTTTTGTCCTCCATACACAGATGTCACTTTGAATCTGTTGCTGACGTGTTAATATGGAACTTGAATAGTGATGAGTGCATGCTGTTTGCAGGATTCTGAGGAAACTCTGCCTGAGGTCGAGGAGGATTCAGACTCCGACCTGGACGAGGAGGCGGCTCTGCGTTTCTACAGAGAGGTGGAGCAGCGGTCCAAACTGAAGAGAAAGGGCGACGAGCCAGAGGCTGAAGAGTAAGTATGGTCTGAGTCTTTAAAATGGCAGTTCGGACAAGATCAAGAGGGGATTTGATAAATGTCAATTTGTCGCAGGTTGGAGGAGGATGAAGATGAGGAGGAGGATCCCGATGCTAAGAGAGGAATCACTTACCAGGTACAGAGTTACAACCACTCACACACTGAAATATTAGTGTTTACAGTCAGATGCTCCGAACCAGACAAACTCTTATTACTTATTATCGGAGCACCATCAGATCAGGTGATTATGGACATTTACTGGCAATTGAATGGATCCTCACAAGGATTATGTGGACATATAGGCAAGATATACGACTGGAAGGTGTTGGTTTTTATGATGGATGAACCTGAATTGATAATTTTATGCACGGTTACATTATACAAACAGGGTTAAATTTTTAAGTTGGTCTCAGGGGCCGCACACATGGTGTGTTTTCTTTGCCTTCAAATTAGTTGTTCTCAGTGTAGATGACGCTTGTCGCAGCGCGCATGTACTCCCGATCGCCTGTTTTTTAGGGCGCAAGGGCTGCACCCGGTTTAACTTCTGGAACACAGCAGCACACACACATGTGATGAGGAACAGCCAGTCACAGCTGGCAGAAGTCTTTCCCTCCTTCTATAAATATCAGTCTGTGGTAAATATGGAGGAGAAGTTTATCATTTTAGTGCAGGGCTATCCACAGCTTTACATCTGTCCCACAACCAATATTCGACGCCTACACACTTAAAAATCAGCACCTGGAAGAAGATCAGCTCTGCACTCAGGATTTCATGTAGGTAGGCTGTTATGGTTTCTTAGCAACTTTAGACGCAACCTGCCTCTGCGCTCTTGAAAGCTGGCATAGAATAGGGAAAAGAGTTGCACATAGCGCCCGACCTCGCGTTTTCCAGGCAGTCAAAGACATGGAATGTGTACGGCCCCTTAAAGCAGCGAAGGTCTTCTCTGTATGTGGACTATTTTATTCCCACACTTAGGTAGACAAATCTCAAAGTGGGTAAAAAATGTATTGTATGTTTTATAGTTTTGTTTTTTTTTTTTTGGTCATATAAGCTACAGGAAAGCAACAAGTAAAACAGAGCAAGCTTACGAAACTGTATTTTTTCAATACATTTCAACAAATGGTGCCTCTCACACTAGGGCTAGGTAAGGTAATTAATTGAATTTAATTTTCAATTCTGATTTTGGCTTCCTACAATTTTAAAAACAACGTAAGTGAGATAAAAAAAAATAATGGGAATTCTGTTTTGCAGTGATGCTCTGGTTTTGTCTTGTATTATAAATCCAGGACGCCCCTTTCTTTCACAGCAGTGTGCTCAACTTGGTGACTTTCTCGCTAGATTTAGCAACTTTTCAGACCCTCTCGGTGACTATTTATAAAAAGTGAGCAGTGACTCATTCAGACCATCATGGAAAAAGTGAGAAATATATTCAAATATATTATAATCCATTCCCCTGCATGCTGCTCTGAATAATTGCAGGCCATGGCTTTTCTGCCAACAGTGCAGGGTCTCGCCCTCTCCTCTTGTGCCACATTTATATATTATGAATTATAGGGGTGCTGCTGAATAGTTGACTATTCAACGACTCGATCTCATAGTTGAATCATCGCAGTTGCATCTGTCTGTGCTTAATGTATGATTTTTCATAGAATTGCTTTGTTTCTCTTTTTACATTTGCATCTGTCTTGATCAATCTCCTTCAATCCCTTTCAGTGCTGTGGTCAACACCACTGACGCACATACACACACCTACACATGCACCCCTGACACACAACAAAAAGCGCTAGATGGAACACCTCATAGATCATTTTCATGGCAGACAATTTGACATGTCATAGTAGGTGAAGCACCGACATATTTAACTACATTGATGATGGCTGCTTTCAACATAGGGGAGGCCCTGAATTTGCATATGCTGAGTCACTTGAATAGCTAATGGGACACTTAATGAAACTGAGCCATCGTGACTCTTGTTTATTTCACCAGTGCTTTTCCTGCTGTGACAAGTCAAAATGTCCGCTGTGAAAAAGGTCGATGAGAAAATAAGTTCTTATGCAGAGTCAAGAAGACAAAGTGTTTATTTGGGTGTTTCAGCTCTTTTGTCTGCTGCGGAAAAAATAAACTAATGTCGCAAATGAGAATATGGATCAATGAGCAAAAAAAAAAACAGTTGATGGTAGGCGAGACTTTACAAATCAGATCAACTGTAAATTCTTGGTGAGGGACACCCCTAATACATTATTTATGTCATCTATGTAACTTGGTTTTTTACATTTTTTATTTTTTCATTTTTCAGTTGAATTATATTCAAAATTCAAGAAAATCCACCGTTAAAAATACATAAAAGTTCAATAAATGCGTGCTTTCAAAGTCAAAGAGTCAGCTTGTCAAAAAGGAGTGATCTCAGTATTGACTGCAATAATCAGGATTGTGATTTTTGTTGTAATCGAGCAGCCCTATCTCACACTGTACTCACGCCATACATTCCACATTAATCTTTGTCATGTTTGTACAGTTTTTCTAATTTAGCATCTCTGCCTATTCCACAGATGGCCAAGAACAAAGGGCTCACACCAAAGAGGAAGAAAATTGATCGTAATCCCAGAGTCAAGCACAGAGAGAAGTTCAGACGGGCCAAAATCCGCCGAAAGGGCCAGGTGTGTATCCCATACATTCATCTTTATTACACTGCTGAAGTGCATCATGACGCTCCCGGGGACTGTCTGTGGGCTCAATCAAGAGCATATGAAGGTATGTCAAACAGGTTTCCAAAACCAATATTGACACTGCTGTTCCTATACACCAGGTGCGTGAGGTTCGTCGGGAGGAGAAGAGATACAGTGGCGAGCGGTCTGGTATTCGTGCTGGTGTCAAGAAGAGCGTCAAACTTAAGTAACCACGCAGGAGTCCAAAGTGTGCTGCCAGGTGTAGCCGTGAGGTTGAAAAAATACCAATCGACTCTACTTGTAATTGTTTATTATAGGTGTGTAATAAAGCATATCGCTGATTATTCAACTGTCAGTCACTGTTGTAGAAAAGACATGGAAATGTTTTATTGTTGTGGATCATTGCACAGTGTGAATAAACATTTGATAAACCTTCAATAACTTATAGTCCCTGTACAGAGACACTGCTAAAAGCTCAGAGGCCCACTGTTTACAGGACAAGGGAAGGCATGACGTGTTTATGGTTACAGTTATTACTAAGGTTATGCAACATACTGAATATACAATAACTTTTCAGCACAACAGGCGAATATGAATTTAAGCCAAGCTCAGGATCAGGTAAGAACACAGACACAACTTCACAGCTGCGTCACTGACTCAGACATGCTGTGTACACGATGACTGTCAAACCCCTTGTTGAGTTATGAACTTGTCGTGTGCTGACGTCAGGTTGCTCACTATCCTGTCCTCGATCTCCACCTCATTCTTCACATCCTCCTCTGTGAGGATCAGCTCAGCCTGAGTCTCGGGGGTCACCACCACCACGTAACCCCGCCTAGAGTCCAGCACGTTGGCCACCACCGCCTGGTGCCTGTAGGTGTCCAGAGCCCGTCGAGCTTTGTCCAGCAGGATGGCTGCGTCTGTCTCCAGCTTAAAGGATATGACAAAAGCCTGAGGTGCCCAGTCCTTCACCAGCGGGGACAGTATCTTGGGGACCATGTTCATGCTGAGCTGAAGGGGAGGAAAAAGAAAGATTATAGCTGAGTTGAGGTGGTGCATTTTGAGGGGGAAAAAGGAGGACGACAAATGACAAATACAGTAGGGTCCATTAGTAAAATACGCCCGGATCATAACTACCTTAACCTACAACAAAATGATTTTTAGAAATGACGTATCTTGAACCCACACAGCATGATGCCTCAGTAGGCATTAGCACGTTCATTTTGCATCACCCAAGCCTCAAACTCAACCTTAGACATGGAGAGCAACATAGACATAGATGGGCACACTATGACTATGACACTAGCAGGGTTCAATGTAAAGGCAGATACAAAACTAGTGTCAAAATTCAGTGAACAAGACAATTTTCTGAGAATTTTTGTACTTCACCTAGACAACAGAGAGATGTCTGTAGTGTATTTTTTTTACAAAAACTGCTTCATCAGTGACAAACTGATGTTTTAAAATGCTCTTATTTCCATTGACTGCAATAGTTTACATGAGGACAGAATTCAAAATACTGTCAAAAATTCCATTTTTTAGATACAATAGTTAAGTCTTTGAACAGAAAATCTTGCACACTGCTCAGCTTCACAATTTATTAGTAATAGTATTGTAGTAATTAGTACTAATAAATTGTGAAGCTGAGCAGTGTTCGGGATTTTCTGTTCAAAGACTCAAGTGACATTTTCCAATGCACCTACATCTGAGACAATTGGATGTGCCAATACCTCTCTTCAAACTGAGATAAAATTCTTAAATTCATCACACTACATCTACCATGTCTTGAAAATGTTGTCCTTTTTCAACATGAATATTGGAGACTTGTTTAAGGATCTGCAGTAGCTGTTCACAGAACTGGTAACACGAAAACACTTTGATGCACTGTGGGTTCAATTTTTGATGTTTAAAAAGTGGCTGGACTGTTTACGGAGGACAGTCTGAAGATGCTGTGTAGCGATTTTGTTGTCGTTTGAGCAAAAAATATGGGAGGAGATTAGACTCACAAGAAGGCGGAGATCTCTGATTGTCTGGTGGCGAGACTAGGAGGAGATAGGTTTAATTCCAGGTGTATAACAATTTCTGCTCATTTGGGCACATTTTGGTGACAGCTGCAAAGTCATAACACGTACGACTCTCTTGTTATGAGTTTTCAGTGTTTTAAACTTAAGGTGGTTGCTGTATCGCATCATCAGGACTATTAGCCCCAAATTTTTGTTGAGGAAACTTAAAAACTGGATCTATGTGCGAATTTAGGTTTTGTTTATTTCCATGCATGATCGGGCAGATTTCATGGTAGGAAGAAGAATTAGAACATTGGGAAAAACAATTAAGGTAAAGTAAGGTAAAACTTTAATGTCCCTGAGGGGCAATCTGGAATACAGACAAAAGTCATAAGTAAATTAAAAGAGAAAGTACAATATTTAACACAGAGAATCCAGAATCACACACTGTCGGGGTAAATCATGGACAATTAGTGGTCACTGCTGGTTAAGATAAGTGATAGCAGATGGAACAAAGGATGATCTGTAACGCTTAGTGCTACATTTAGGGAGGCAAAACCTCCGCCCTTAATTACATTGAATTCTCAAAAGTTATGAGTCTGCAGCTATGCTAGCAGCTCTTCAAGGCTGCACTTAAGCACAGCGGTGCTTACAGCTACATGGACAGACCGACAGACCATTCCTGCTTGCAAGGCTAGAAACAAAAAAGAAATCTTACATGTACATTTGCTAGAATTTTGTAATGTTTTACTCACTTGAAGAGGTCCATTGGAAGACTGGATTTTGTGTTCAGGCATCTCAGATGCTGGGATGTAGAAGTCGGACACAGCTGCAGCCAAATAAAACATGGCCTTGGATCCTAAGTGCAGAATCAACATTTAAGGAGTTATTAATATTAACAGTCACAGATTCAACCTGTAAATAGTTGCTGATCTGTACCTATTGTGCTGAGTGCCTGTGCTGCTGCTTTGAGTAGATGCAGATACTCTGACAGAGTGCTGAACTCAATGGGCAGGAGAAGTTCGCCTTCTTTCACTTCCTGGTATCGCCTCAGCGCTTTGGCAATGTTGGGAAGCACCTGCTGGTTAACCACCACTTCACAGGAGTTACTGGATGCCCCTTCTCCGTCTTTAAAATTCAGGGCATCCAGCATGTTAATGGTTGAGAACATGCGTGTGTAGGGGTAGAGGGAGCGATGCCTGTGGAGGAAGATGACGGCGTAGCCTGAGTCTATGAAATACTCTGCTGAGGAGGCTCCTCGTCTGCCGCTGCTGAAGTTATCGAGGAAGCGAACAGTGCGGGACTCGAGGGGAACTTTGGTGCCTCCTGATGTGATGAGTACCACCCTGCGACCCGCTGCAGCGTGATGCTTGGCGAAAGCAGCCATCTTCTCTTTGACCTCCTCGACATGGGAGGGAATGGCAAATTCTTCTGCTAACTTCCCATCGATGGAAGATATTCTGGGTTCAGCCATCACCTGAAGAGAGACAGAGGATTCAGTTTAGCAGAATAGTGATACGACAGTCAGAATGTGAGATCTGTGTTTAATGGGGAACCTTTGCATATCAGCCTGTCTGTTAACAAGTTGTATAATATCTTTTGTGGGTCTAGAGGGAGCTCTCTAAAGTTTGAGAAAATAACTTGATGATGTAATACGGGATGTACAGCAGAAATCAGATATAGCTGCAGCCAAGTAAAACACAGCATTCAATCCTAAGTGCATAATATACACTGGAGTACATTTGACAAGTAATATACTCAGCTTGGGCTCAGAGACCACATATTTTTCACAGAAAGTGTGAGAAACAAACTGGGAGCATTAAGAGACATGGACATTTACCAGGCAGCAAGTGTCTAATACAAGACCACTGAGTTGCATGATGGGAATTGCCTAGAGGGTCCAGATATTTTGGTCTCTACGGTATCGAACTTTGCTGCTTTTTAAAATTCCATCTTCTGTATGTCCCCAAACTTTATTAAAGTGCATTCGTAAACCACTAAAGTAGTACTTGAATCAAGTCAACTGGGCCAAGACAATGCAATGCAGGTATCAAGGTTTCTGCATGAACTGTATATTGACTATTAAGTAAAATGATATTGCAGCATATAAATTAAATTAATTATATTGGAGGTTATTTAGAAGCAGTGATTCCAGAGTTTGTCCAACCAGATTGTGCTGACAAGTTTATTTTATCTTTTGGCCTCAAAGTGATTAGATTAAATTAACTGCCGACTGATTTGATGATTGATTAATTGGTTTGGTTCATATCACTCCTGTTCTCCAGCAGAATTTTAAGATTCTCACCTTTAAAGGCCCTCCATAATCAAGCCCCTTCCTACCTGTCTGAACTCCGTATCTACACACACTCCCGTACTCTTAGATTCTCTTCTGCAATCCATCTCACATCACCATCTGCTCGCTTGGCTACCATGGGCTCTAGAGCCTACAGCCTCTGGAACTCTCTCCCTCAGGACATTTGCAATATTGACTCCCTTTCCACTTTCAAATCCCGTCTGAAAACACACCTCTTCAAGCTGGCATATTCAGTCCGATTAAATGGTGACACACATATGGTGATATGCACTGTATGATGATGATTTTTTAAAAACTTTTATTGTATATTACGTAATTGTTTGATTGTATGATCTATGGATACACTGCTACTTGTTTTTTTTAACTGTGTCTTGTGAGCTGACCTTGAGTGCTTTGAAAGGTGCCTTTGAATAAAATGCATTATAATATTATTATCAATTGGTTTCAGTATTTTTTTTATAAATAAAAAAGTCAAAATTCTCTGATTCCAGCTCCATAAATGTGAATACTTTCTGGTTTCTTTACTCCTCTGTGGCAGTAAACTGATTATATTTGGGTTGTGGGCAAAACAAGACATTTGAGGGTGTCATTCTGGACTCTGGGAAACACCGATCAAAACATTTCATCATTTGATGGACCAAACAACTAATCAAATAATTGAGAAAATAATCAACAATAAAAAGTAATGGTTAGTATCAGCCCTAGTGCATACACATTTATACATGTAGCTAAAACTAACGCAGCCTAATTCAACAATTATGATGTAGGCTATGTTATAATGTTAAGTTAGAGAGTTTTTGGTACAACTTTATGGACATTTGAGAAGCTGTAGATTATGGTGCAGATGTTTAACTGTACTGAGACGTGTTTTTAACATGTTTGTACACCATTTCTGTTGGTAACAATAGTCTTCAAAGTGGAGACAGGATAACACAACAGACAGAGAAACTGCAACCCCAAACACCACAAAGTTGAATGAACACAGAAACAGTCACGACAACTGAACAATAACTGAATATTATAAACACAGGCTCTCAAATTACTTCACAGGATCTTATTAATCTTTACAGTAATATGGGATTAATACAGGCTACCCTAATATAAACCTTAACCTCACAATCACTGAACTTCACAGTTGAACTTTGACCTTAAAATTTACGCAATAAATGTCTTTTGCTGGCGACTGATTCACTGCAGGAAACCCAGCCTCTTTAGATAATTGTGTCAAGGACAAAATATGATGGACTGCTTTCTCAATTTACCCTCAAATGTTCAGTAATAAAAGGTTAGAAGAAGAAGAAGAGGAGCAGGAGAGTCCTCATATGCACGGTACAGCACGTCACGTTACCTGCTATTAGATAATGATTTACCGCCGTGACAACAGCCTGAATGACACAAAAACAACCCTTGTGTTATGACAATAGTTTAATAAATGTCAGAAACCTCTTACTTTAGATTCCGCCGTTGTTCTCAATCAGCTCCACAACAACTTCTTCACTTCCTGAAGGCAGGCAGCTGAATTCTTTGGTCTTTATTAATACAGAAGAAAACCGTCAGCGCCCCCCGCGGCGGTACGCGGTACTACATCCAACACCACTCATGGTATTTCTGAGTCAGGTGAAATAGTGTAGTGCGTCATTTACTTTTCTCACTTTCATATGAGGTGTGGGACTTAATCAACATTAGCATCACCAGTGGCGCACACAGACTCCCAGAGGGCACAGGGGGAATTTCTCTTAAAGGGGATCTTTTGGACTGGACTGTCCCACTGACTCAGCAAGACATGACAACGAAACAAGTGAAGTGAAGTGTTTGATATTGATCTGGAGAAGCTGGTGCTCATCAGATCTTCTCTATAATCTCCTCAGACTCTGATCTTTTTGTGACTAGTGTAAGGAAGTTCTCATTTCTCAAACATGCTGGTTGGATCTTGTTGCAGGATGCGGTGAGTTTTGTAATCATATACTTTCTGATGGTACAAGTATATTTATTTATTTGAATCTCCTATGAAATTCATATCTTAAATTGAAGGTAGCAAAATAAAATGCAGTACTGGTGTTAATTACTTGTTCCCGTAACCCCAATGGAAGACATCAAATAAGTAATTTTGTTTAATACATAATTGTAGGTCTAGTTGGTCGTCAATATTGGAGTCGCAATTAAAATGAATCTGCAGCAGGTTGCTAAACATGTACTACAGATTTGACATCTTGGTCTGTTTTATTTGTTTGTTTGTTTTTTCAGTTTATTATAAAGCCTATATATGTATTTTTTATTTTTATTTTAGATATGAGTTTGATAACTTGATGTGACATAAGTAACAACATTTCTCCCTCTGCAAAAACTGCAAGAAAGGACATTTTTGAATAATTTAATCTGAAATAACTGCTTTGCTGAAAAAAACAAATTAGGGGACGAATTATAGGCTAGTGTGAAAAAAAATCTACACAGGGGCTTATTGGAAATGCTGTAGTTTAAATAACTTTCTGATTTTATAAACCTTTTTACATTTTGTGTCTGAGATGATGAGCATTAATGATGTGTATACAAAAACTCTAATTTTGTGTTTCAGTCTAAAGAGGCACCTTGAACAGAAGGGCAGAGTAATTATTACTATAAATGTTTTGATTTAAAATGACTGATCATTTTACAGACACAGTGTCAGGATTTATTAACTGCAGTACCTCTGATCGACCCACAAGTGTCGCTGTCGTCCTGCTAAATAGACGATCACATCACTTCAGCATTGCTGCTCTCATTGATACAAGTTTGATTTTGTTGATTATCAGATACGTTTGCGCACATTTTGTACTACGTAGGCTAAATTCACGTTTATAAAAGCGAAGTGGCTTCTCTTTTACTAGCGCCACCAGTAAAATAGATGATTTAAGAGGTGGTTCAAGTTATAATAAACCTATATCTGGAGTCTTGTGTTCAAGAGGCACTTTGTTTGTAATTGGAAAAAGTGCATCAAATCTACAAATGGCCAAAAGTCAGTATAATACAAAATATCTACAATCCGATTATTAAATATTTTTAATCAAATGCATGGATAATAGGCCTATAGCAAATTATAAATAGAGTATTTAGTTTATAATCAACATAAAAAAATGATAAAAGCACATGAAAGAGGTGTGTCGGTTTATACATTAACATTTTTTCAGAGTCACTGTTTTCCACTAGATGCTTTTCTGACTGCCTATATTACAAGCCTACACATGGAAGCTTTAGGCCCTTGAGTACAATTAAAGGACCTATAGATAGTAAAACCACAGAGTGCTCTTCTAAGGCCTCAACAATTACATGTTTCAACACTTTATCATAAGAACTCCTAAAACAATTGGTTGGGGGCAAGTGAATCATCCTTTACAGTAACTATATTCTTTACATATCATGTATCATAATAAAAAAAAAGATACATTAATTCAAATATAACAAATATATAATATAACCTGTTGCCCTATAACAGGAGGTAAGAAAAGAAAATTATGACAGGGTCAATGTGAGCTCACAGACAACTGAGGATCAGGGCTTTACATACAATTGAGAACACTGAGATCATGTCCTTGTTTTTTTATGTGAATTTAGAGATTTATTCAGGAGCCTTAAGTGCATTTTACACAATGTACAATGAAGAATTAGACATAGTGGAGTTTTTAAGTGCAATACAAGCTATTCTTAAATGGGACTACTTTTAGACCATGCAAAAAGAACTAATGAATGAGTTCAGTATTTCACCACTGCAATCTGAAACAGCATTTAGACCATGGCGTATGTAGGGAACTCTGGGACACACTACTGTACTGAAAATGATTAATAAATGATTAAGTTTAGAGAGTAGAGTCTGTTATTTTTTCAGGAGTGGTCTGCAACTATAATGGTTCGATAGTCTTGTGTGTAGTAACCTATGTATTCTGTCTCTGGTGGAGTCAAGTGCTCATACAGAAGACTTATATACAATATATAATATAAAAATGGGGCCAACTGCAATTGTTTTGAGGTGGTGAGATAAGGCTTAGCTACGCCCCTGTAGGCCTATGTGCTGTCCATGTCCAACCTTATTCTATTTCTCAAAAAACTTATTCAAGTAAAAAAATGTAGGCTCATGGACTAAAATCTTTTATAGCTCCACCAGCGTCTGTATGCTTTATTTTCTTATTGTTACCACTTTAAGATACCACGTACAAATAGTTTGTAAGTTGCAACTAATGGGCCTTAATCGTTCACTAATGCTAAATTAATTATCATCCATTAATGAGAACAACTTTTAGGTTGCCAGGTTGTTAAATAAAATCCCCCTGAAATGAGCATGTAGTCTTTTTTTTTGTAGCTTTTTAATTAATTAGGAAAACCCTCTAATGGACGACTTCCACTTACTGGCAGCAAACCTGGAACAAAATCCATTTATTTAACAACGTATTAACATATATAACTGCAGACTTAAATCAGGCTTATTAGAAATTGTGAAGCACACAAGTATGAATTAAAAGAGTGCCATCATGTGATATTATCATTATGCAGTATCACCAAATAGAGGGCATACACACCACTCAGAGAGATTTTTCACAACCTGGCAAACCTGGCAACCCTAAAGTTTTCTTATTAATAGCTTGGCTTGCAAGTGGAAAGATAAAATTATTAATTAAGCTGTGATAAAGCTGTTCATTATAACGTTTTAACCTTTTATAAATGGTGACTTATGAGACAGTGGCGCCCACGTGGACTATCTTCCACTATTTTCTGCTTTTATTCTGTGCTCCTGTCTTGCTTGATTTTTTTTTTTTTTTTTAAACTTCTTTATTTATTAGGCTAACGTTATATTTAAGGTAGGGGACTTCAAGTTATATTCACTCCGTGAATAAAGCTGATTTACTAATCAATAACTGATAGGCAGGCTCGTGTGTGGGTGTACCCGCTGCTGTTTCCACTGCGGGCTTGTGCGTTTGACCGCGCGCTAGTTTCTGTGGCGGCAGGGGTGGTGAGAGGGAGAGAGCGAAAACCTTCATGTGCGTCGTCGAATGTGAAAGTAGTTCCGGGCACTTAACCCAAACGGGGGAGAGTCCCGGATGTTGGCTCGGCCGCCGAGAGAAAGGCGAACGGGAGAAGGTGGAGAGAAGCTGTAGAGGGACGCCACGGCACCGCGAGCACACCGGCGAAGCAACGGCTACGGCGCTTCTTTGCACAGGACGATAACGTCAAGAGCACAGGACACTCCTGGGGAGCCCCCGCTAGCTGGAGAAGAGGAGGTGGAAGGAAGGGGAGGGGGCAGTTACTCTGAAACTACCGTCAGGATTACAGAGAGCCACCGTCACAGCAGCTTTCACCCAGAGTAAGTGAGCTACACGGGCATGGAAGTTGAACTAAGGCCCACGAAATGGACGACTTTAACGGGGAAGTGAGCTGCACTGAAGTTCTGGGGATTGAGCCCGGTGAACAGGCCTTGGCACACAGCTTTCCGCTCGCTGTGGCGGGGCGTGCGGGGGACACCTTTTTCCTCAGAGAGCCAGTCAGTGTTTCCCTGTGGTCAGTGTTAGTACACCCCGGCCGTGTTGCTGTAACTCTCCAAGTTGACAGCTCCTGCGTTAGCCTGCTAGCACCGCCGTGCAACCGGTGACAACTGACAGGGCAACTTTGACAGCTAGCTAGCCAGTTTTGGTAGCCAGCTAACTTTAGCTGAGCGTTGTCGGGGCTCTCTCCTGGGCCAGGACTAGGTGTGTGTGTGCGTTTTCCTCGCATTAGGTGGATATAATGACCTATCCCAGCCCTCCAACAGCTATCGTTAGCTAGCTGTTTGGTATGTGAGACGTTGTGTGTCCTGCATGAAGTGTGTGAGTGTGTATAAACCCAGTGTCATTTGGCTTTCCTGCATGCTCTGATGGTATTTGACTCACAGCTGTTGCAGTGTGTTTTCTCGTCTGTCAATCGTCTGTTTCGCAGGCGGCTGGTAAATTCCTCAAGAAAAATAATGATCCTCGTATGTAAAACTAGTCGATCTTTGTGGGAAGGCGCAGGTTTGTCATGTGGCCGGACAATCAACAAGTGCAAAGCGTGTTTCAGGTGAATTTAATGCGACTGAATTTGATCTCGGGACTGTGTCTTTGCCTCTGGTGGTGGTATACCCTTGTGGATTGCCCTGAGATGGCACAGACGGTGTTGCAGTTAAATATTTGGACCTGTGTGCAAGACATTTCTCAGGGCATGCCTCCCTTCGCTTTGATGTTTCACCAGTTGGTGTGTGTGATCGCACAGGGCAGACACTGATTAGTTAATGCTACGACTTTAAACTAAACAGCTGTGGCATTTGCGTGCAGCTGTATACAAAACGGTGCCCTTGCTTTATCCTGACGGCCTTTATTAGAGGATGGATGACTGAACTCTTAATTTGCCCCGATGTCAACTTGTGCAAGTTTTATCAATGAAGTCACGTTGTTATTTTAACGACTGAGGTGCAATGAGGTGCAAATTATTTGCTGCTCATCTTATAGTCCCAAGCTCCCGAGTTTATTTTGTCAGAAAGCCAGCATAAAAAAGGTTGAATTTATGACTAAAAGAAAACATTATAAATTCCCCCCGAATATCCCAACCCTGCCAGACCTTCTGCTTCAACTAACAAAATGCCCATAGCATTAGTCAGCACCCGCAATCAAAGGTCAGACCTGGTTTGCTTCTTAATCACCCATCCTTTAAATAGCAGGCCTACAGCGAGCTGTCTAGATCGAGGCTATCTGTGCATGCAGCTGTAGAAAGACACATGGTGTCTGAGTTTTTATGTTACTCCATTCAGGTAAGCAGAGCCAGATCAGCCTCATTTATCAGATTGTCTAGAAATTAGTACAAACATTTGCCACTCTGTCTTTTTCTGTGAATCGTCCCTCTGCTGTACTTTCTGATGCTCTCTGAGAGGCTTCATGTGCAGTGTATGGCAATTGGCAGCATGAATCCTTGATGCCATTTATGTAATTAATTTGTTTTACAAAGAGCGATGTTTTTACAAGGGATAACTTGTGTCAAATGAAACAGTTATGTGAAACCGAGCAGTGGAATAGTTGGCATAGACAGCGGAAGTGGCATTTTGCTGTTGTTTGCTTGCCGGCTGTTAAAGAATAGACCTAGAGTGTTGCCGATGCATCCTTTTTTTACAGATTGCGTGCAGAAATATGAATCACGGCACACATTGTAGTAGCTGTTCCTTAGAGCTCTACTATAGCATCCATCAAATTCTGTTCCTTTATAGCCTAAGCAATGTGGTTATTAAGTTTTGCTCATGACTGGAGATGTTGTGCAGGCTCAGACTTAGAGGCTCCTGTTTATGCATGTTTTTGGTGATTTATAAGCCTTTTTAGTAGTTGTTATTCGCTATTTTACACCAAATCAAATTGAGCAGAGTTAGTGACTTTTTATGGATCCCTTTTTTAAAAACAACCTCAAGGTTTCGATGAATGGATTGAACAGTTGCGAAGAAAGTATAGAGAAGATTACACATCTGTTTATTCTCACAGTAACCATTTAAAAGTGTGAATAGGAGGATGTGATGTCGCTTCTCTTTAATGGTGGTTTTAGCCTGCAGTGGTCTTTGAGAAGTCTATTGCCTAATGGTTTAAAAACACGACACCTACAGTTCTCCTCCAAGGTCTTCCTGTGTTTTGTGTGTGTGTGTGTGTGTGTGTGTGTGTGTGTGTGTGTGGCGCCGATAGCACATTCTTCTATCATCTCTGAAGAAAAATTACTTTGTCATCATCTGCAAGGTGATAGTGTATAATTTAATAGATTTAATAAAATAGTGACATGATATGGGGCTAATTTGGACAGATGTCAAGGGTCAGCAAGCAAGTATAGAGTGAATTTAGAACAGGTTTCTACTTTTTAAATACCAGCTCCTCATTTGGAATTCAGTATGTGGCCTTGTGCCTAGCCCCGTCTCACTGAGAGGCTTTTTAATTTCTCCCCTTGTTGAAGTGATTATTCAAATGGCCATCCGTGAGATGCAGTTATCAGACTCCTGGTGGTAGTTGAGCCTGTGGCAACATGAATGCCCATCACAGCCCCCCTCCCTACCACCCTGTGTTGTTGGACTGCACCCAACAGGTACTCTCTGTAGCAACCCCTATTAGACCGCCACATCTTACCCCTCCGGCTGAAAACCTATTGTGTTATGCGATTGGCAGATGGCAATTTATTCATGAGGATGTCTGATATATTTTTCTGGCATGGTGTAGTGGTGATGCTGTTGGTCAAAGGCCTCTGTTTAGTATTTTTTTCTTTTTTACAATGACTTATTTTTGGTCTCAATCCAAAGTTGGCTTGTTTCAATTCCTCTCTGCTCTGCAATGTGAAGTTATTTTAGCTTGGAGTTTCTTTCTTTTCATCTCATCTCCCATAATCTTGTCTTTCGGTGCATTTTTCACCTTGGATTGGGCGAAAACACCAGGATCTTCCTTTTCTTTTTAACAGCTGCTTACTCTGCGTGGAGGCTAGGTCGTCCTCTAATGCGGCTCGGGCCAAATGACTGGACAGTTTTGTTAGAAATTCCTCCCTGTACTCTGGTTATATATCCAGTGTGAAGTTTTGCTCTCATGGAAGCCGTGTTGGTGAGAAGGGACTGGCAGTCTTCATTAGCAACGCCGTGCATCACTAGAATGCAGATGAGCTATGAAGCCATTCATCTGCTGGAAATGCCTCCCTGATTCCAATTTGAATCTTGTTTGCAGTCACATTGTGTGAGCCCACTTCTCCATGTTAAAGAAGTCTCTTTATGTGAGAGATCAGAGGGGGATAATTGCACTTAAGTGAACCTCATTTAGTGCTGGCCAGAGCAATTACTGTAACTGCAGTTCTAGGCGTTTTTTGGGGCCTGGAGCAGCTGTCATTGAGTCTCTGTAGCTGAGATATCAAATGGTGAATAGAATGACATTGGCATGGCATCATGGGAATGGCAGATCCTTGGATGGATTTTAATTAGTTTGTGCAGGTTTTTGCTCGGCTCCTTTTTTTTTCCATCTGAAGAAAAGCGTAATTAAAAATGACAATTAGAAATGCATTATTTTAGCAATGATTGAAAATAAATTATTCTCAAGGTGCTGTAAGGTGAAAAAAGCCAGTACTCTTTCTTCAGGCAAAACCCCACCGGGCTTGAGGGAGTTGTTTTATCATTAATGTTATTCAGGAGCCAAATTTTGAGTTTTGCTCAGCTGGGTGCTTTAATCTATTTTTGCTGTAAATTAATGAATTTTTAAAGAGCCCCTCGCTGGATACGGGTGGATGTGGGAATGCAGCACTGGTTCAGTTTTCAAACAAGCCTCTACTCCACCGTCACCCCCACCCCTTCACCACCCACCCTCCTCACGGGATGGAGAGAGCGAATTTACTGAAGCACTACACTTTCATTTTTTATTCATCCAGCAATACACTGCCTAGTTCTCCTCATCCCACCCCCCCTTCTCCTAGTCTTATTGAGTTGAATCTGTCAGTGAACTAGTCCTATGTGCTCCAATTCACGTCCTGGGTTGGAGTTGGATGTGGACATGAATCAGTGAGGGAAGCATGTGATGTTTAATTCAGCTGGTTCACTGCCTAATATTATAGGCACATTTGCTCGGATACATGTTTTATCTGCAAGTCTTTAGCCATTTATTTCCCCAGTCTGACTAATCAGGGCCCTTCTTTCTACAGGGGAACTACTGTAACTACCCACACCAGAGCTTGCTGGGTAAGTTTAGAAAGTGTAGGAGAAAAGGGTGGGGGTGGGGGTTGGTGGGGATTTGGCGGCTCTTGTAGTGCATGGCGGTTTCTGTGACTCATTCAAGCCTTGTGGTAGCAAAAAGACTAATAAATTTTGTGGCAAGTCTTTTATGAATGTTCGGTTTGATCTTATCTCTGCATTAAGTTCAAGTCTAGGAACTGGATGAGGTACATGAACAGAATTGTTTATATAAAAATAGAATATGTGTTAGGTGGTTTCACTGCACTAAATGTGCAAACGAAATCAGGGCTTACAAATCCCCTCCATTAAAGGGGAGTTAATGTGGTGCTTAATGACATGTAAGACAAAAGATTTCAGAGTAAATGCACTGCTGTGTCATTTGAGATTTTACGTACTCGGGTGCCAGTGAATAACCAAGTCCTAAATGAACGCGACTGGCTTGACTTTTCAACACTGTGACGGATTTGATAATTCATCATATCGTATGTTTTGTCCTTGAGTTTTGATAGGCCGTCAGTATCAGTGTATTTCTCTTAAGCTTTTTTGTTCTTTACTCAGTGAAAGCAATTGATATGCTTGTATGATTCACACTCTTAGGAGACTTTCGAGCTGTGTGCAGGAAGAGAAGCTCACTAAGCTGACACAGCTTTAGTAATAAGAACGGGGCTTTCATCATAGTATTTGGGATCTGTTTTAATCATTACAGTGGCTCCTGTGGCAGATACAAAATTCACTTCCAGGTGAGACGGCACAGTACCTAGAGATAGTTTTAATATAGAGGAGATGGGGCTTTCTGTCAGTTTTGAACGGGGAAAATGTGAAACTAAAAATGCTAGCACCAACAACTGGCTAAACAACGCAGCTTTGTCTGCAGATCAGCAGCCACAGAGCTGTTATTTATGACAGACCATACAAATGGGGACAACAGCTCCCGTTCTAAAAGTCCCATAGAGACATGACACCTTAATGACATTATATTTCCAAATGTTAACTTCAGCTTCTGTTGGCTGCTAACATCTCGTGGCAATTTAGAGATGATACTGACAATGAAAAGTGTAGAGTCTGCCATAAATCAGATTTGATTGATAATATGATAATCTCACTGCACTGTGGCTGTAGGCGCATGCATATGAGCATAGATAAACAGCGCTGGAAGTTGTGAACAGTTCACTAGAACTTTAGATATCTACTTTTGATTTAAAGAGGTAGGAGGGTTTTCTTGTCAGCCACAGATTTACAGCCAAGTTCTCTGAGAGAGACCTCAGTTCAACTTTTGAAGTTGGTCACTGATGTTTTGTGGGATAATCTCTTCTGTAGTAGCTACTTGCATGTTTACTGCAGAAGTATTAGTATTCGTAAAGGAAGTGTGCAATGAGAATTGCAATTATCTCTGCCCTCATTGGTTTATTGGCTTAATGCTGTGCACTGTATGTGTTCACCGCACAGCAGTGTAGTAACAGTGGCGAATTTGTCATGTGTTTGAATGTCTATCTGCAGACTCAGAGAGGAAAGTCAGAGAGGGTCAGGTTTAATTAAGTTCACAGTCCTAAGCCTGCTTAGTAGGGTTAAATAGTGGAGTCTTGAGGACGTAGTTTACTCCCACCTCACTCGAGCTCACCCTGTGCTGACAGTAAACTGGTGGGAGACGGATAATTTATCATCAAATCACAAGACAGGGCGCATTTCAACAGCCTTGTTGATCAGACCTGAAGGCTGTGTGAAGCTTCTCTATTTGTTTTGTGATTTCAGACAATGTTAATGTGGGCCGGTCCAGAAATAGCATTCATGTAGAAGTTGGAGACTGTGTGTGATGTGGTGTGTGAGGCTCATGATCTGTAGGGGCGAGTGCCAAGTTTTGCAGATGTGGTGTTGGTTGGGAAGGAGCTGCGGTGGATCTGTTTGACCTGATGATTTAACACTTTTTCTTCATGCGTCTGTCTCATGCCTCATTGTCGTCTGCAGGCTCAGCACTATTGCACGTCAGAACCCCTCTGTTGTCGTCATTTATCGCCTTTTTTTCTTTGCATGAAACCTGATGGATTAGCCTTAGATGTAGTACTTGGAGTCTCCATCTGTGATTCAGAAAACCCCTAACAGAAGCCAAGGATTCTCTCGGTGGAGTTGGAGGAAATGTTGATCTGCGTGGACCAGGAAACCCACACAAATGATGACTCGCTCTTGCCCCATCATTCCCACCCCATCCCTCTTTCTTCCTCTCACACGTAGTCAGACTCTTGATTGTTGTTTCATTTTGTGTCCTCACTTCTTTTTCTTTATCTCTCTCTGCGCCATATTCTCCTGTGCTCTTCACTTAGCAAACAACACGTCTGTAGAGAATTCAGAAGAATGCATCTTGTTACTCAGATGAGTCATACTTCCTCTGGCCTGCATGCCTCTCCCTCAGGGTGGATGAATGAGAGGGCGGAGAGGTTAGCTGGAGGAGGGGCTCAATGGCTGAGGCGACGTGGTTTGTGCCAGTTGCCCAATGTAATTAAGAAAGTATCTGTGTGTTGGTCACAGGGCCTGAGACGTGCACATCAGTGCCAGCTCAAAATGTGGTCGTCTCTAGGTGGCTGTGTGACTGATGGCTCTGACCAGGCTGAGTCACCGCCTTCAAAAAGTAACTGTTTGGAAATCTCATGCCCAGATCTGACCCCACAAGTCAGCCACTCTGCCAAGGTGCTGCGGCCCTGGGAGGACAGCCCAGGGAGGACAGCCCGGGGCCTCGGCTTTGGAGAGAAACAAGACTGCACCTGCAATCTGAGAAATCTGCTTTACTGAGGGAAATGTATATGGTGGGATGTAAAGACTGTGGAGGAGTTTGCATGCCATTACGAGGCTTAAATGTTCCTCAGGAGGCCTGACTACATTATAAATTTGTGTGTGTAAATTTATGATGCAGTTAAGTGTGTAACACTCCAGTTTTCTGGTTTTAATTCCCTCAACTTCTGCATCCAATTTTGCTTCATATTACACTGCACCACAAAATGCACAGAGTTGTAAGTAAACTTGATTATCTTTTATAATACTAATGAAATGGTATCAGTATACCATTAGGCTCCTCTCAGCTCTAGCTCTGTCTCTCCCATACCTGCTCTGCTTGGTCCCCTGCCAAAATCTATGACTCACAGGAGACTGAGTGACCTACTTTTTAAGTCTTCTAGGAGTGCCAGAAGATCTTTTTTATTTGCAAGACAATACAGTGGGTAAATATAAGTCAATTAAAATGCACTTAATGCACCCATTTTTGGATTTAAGCACCTAAAGGCTGTGTCAGCATGTCAGCGACCTCAGAGGAATCCCTTCATTATCACAAGGAAAGAAGATATGTAGTAAACAGTTGATATCTCATTAGAAGCAAACTGAGTTTAAGGCCACACAGGCTCTCATCAAGATAATTTAAAAATATAACTCATTTATAAGTGCTCTCATAATCCTGCAATATCTGTGTGCTTTTATATTGCACATTCCCAGTTTATCCATGTTGTCAGAGATTATGGTCTCTACATGTAGACAAAGCATTTATCTACATGAATCAGTGAAAGTCGCCTCAAGGCCTAGTCAGTTTGTTTTAGTAATGTTAGACTTTTGGCTTTACTGGCAAGGTAAAGTTTGAACAGTTGCTCTTAAATATTATATGGATTAGGATGGGAGGTAAAAACATTTGGGTACAGACGCAGTCTCCCAAATGCCTGGCTTATAGTTTGCCTACCTCTGAAAAGAAAACAAGGGTGGGATCAAAGGCCACAGGATCACTCTGATGGTTTGAGCTGGTTTTTGATTGGAAAAAGATGCCGCTTTGCAGCAGATGGAATTTCCACTTTAATCGCTAATTGCCGTTTTTTGGTCGTGTTGTCTCTCATTGAAGCAGAAACAAGCTGTGCAGCTGAATGCGGTGTCTTGGCTGCTCTTTTCCCTTCTACAAGGCTTGGCTGCTTTGATATGTCAGTTTTGTTTTAGTCTGCCGCCTTCGTCTTGACACGATTGGCCCCGCTCGCTCCGACCTCCTGGAAACCCCCCGGCATGCCCGCCCCAGGGTGTGTGTTCAGTCATTTATTCGGCTTCCTCTAAAAGACTGCCATGCCTTCACTTCCCTCTAGTTTCCCTCCTCTTATTAAGATGCAGAAGACAGAGCAGCGTTTGGTCTGAAAGGCATAGTGCTGGGGGGAAGGGGGGGGGGGGTTACTGGTGTGTACAGTGGGGGGTTAGGGAGGGACTGTGAGCATGGGGACTTTAATGACTTAATGTGCACTGTACAGCGTGGACACACTCCTGCTAAGTTCTGCAGGCAGCTCCCATTGCTCTGATATCTGCCTTTTTGTGCGAGTCCAGTCAAGGAAAGTCAGAATGATGCTCTGACAAAAGTGACTATAATTGGAGAGGAACAAATTATCAAGTCTTTGGTTAATGCTGATTGCTGCTTGGGTTTATGCCTGATAATCCCTATTTAGTCATCCGAAATGACTGCCTTTTTGAAACCCCTTTTTTTTATTTTTTTTTTTATCTTGTCTGTTCTCCAATGAATTTTGTCATGTTTTTGCTTCTTTTTAAGAGGTCCCAGTGGTGAACCACTCTGACCACCGCTCTCTCGCATTTTGATTTCCCTTTTTGTTTTATCAGACGTTTTGCTTTGAGTGAAATCCTCCCTGTGCCTTTGTAAAGCCCAAGCATGAAAATTCTCAGTCCAATAGCATACCTACATTGTCACCTATATTTTCTATATGCACTCAATCTGCTACAAAAGCATGTCCTTGTATGTGCTGGTCGTGTGGTTTGCTAGAATATTACTACTGAAACGAGAGGCAGGGCTACAGATCAACACTGGTGATACTGGTGCCAGTTAACTTTTTTATTTATAGTTATTGGCTCCAGCACAAAATGTGGTCACACCCAAAAATTCACTACGGCACCACACATTATTCCCCACAGGACCACACATATGCTTTTCAGTCACGGGGCATCATGCAAATCAATTTTATGGCTCAAACGAGCTGCATCAATGAATTTTGCCGTTGCGTTTTTAAATGCATTTCAAGTAGAGGTCAAACACACACACACAGCTGCACAATGAACACACAAAGTGACATTAGGTGTCCCATTGTATGTTACAAAAACAACTAAAAATTTAATCAGGGTTGGAAATTACCTTTTTTTTGTCCTCCTGCCACGGTGGCCGGTGGATTCCAAAATCTGCCACTCAATAGATCACCATTGTTTTTTTGGCTGGTGAGTAAAGCAAATCTAGCAGCCACTTGCATATTTTGCCAGCATTTGGCTGGTGGCTGGCGCTAATGTCCAACCCTGCTGAATACAACTTGATATAATATAGTTGCAAAAGGCAGTGGCTACTTCGGTACCTTTTGACTTGAATCATCTGTCGCCAGTACATGGCATTAGGTACAGCTTAAACAAATCTTGCAATAATAAGTCCTACCTTCATGAAGGTTTTAATGTTGAAAAGGCATTTGTGTATCATAAAAGATGCATTTGTTTATCATTATTTAAACTGTGACGGCTCTTGTGATAGCTGTTTATCCAAGTGATTATCTTTTGATATCATGTGGTCGGAATTTGGTTCCCAGGCGTTTTCTCAGCCAGCTGAAATCTCCGTCACAAGTTTGTGTTGAAACTGTCGAAGAAAGGTGTTGATTCAAGTTTATGAATATTTTGGAGGATGTAGGATTGCATTAGACAGACAGCCGATAAGTGAAAATGTCCAGTGACACTCAGACGATTGTCACATCAACCTAAAATATAGATTAAAAATAATTTGACGTGTCTCACTTTTTCCCTTATCTGTTGAGCAACAATAAACACTGTGGCCACTTGGTTCATAAATCACAGCATTGTCCAATTTGCCGGATTCCTTTAATGCATGAAATACTGTGCATTAATGAAGACAGCTTCGACAACAAAACCAGACTGAAAAAGGCAACAGATTGACTTAAAACACACAAACATGCCACAATAATTTACTGCATCTAGCAAGGTGATTTAAAATGGATCAAGGATTTGACAATATTTGAATGCAGTCCTTTACTCATACAGCAGGTTTATCTTGACATATAACAGAAAAAGATGTACAAGTTAATAAGAAAATTAAACTTTTTTTGATCTCCAACATTACAGAAATGAATAAAATGTGTTTCATGTCAAGTTTCATCTGTGTTTGAGGGATTTACCCGTTTGATTGTAGTTTTGCGTTGTTGTGGTGACAGTCGGTTTTCTATGACATCAACACGGCCCCAACCTCCACCGTCACTATCTAGGTGACAGTGCAACCCCTGCAAAGAAAAAAAAAAAAAAAAAAAAAAGAGGTATTTTTTGCACATTAGGTTGTGGCTTGACAGTCACCTCACCCTGCACGTAATAGGTTTGCTCATTTGTTTGCAGATTAATTTGTGATACAGTTTGTTTGTAAAAAGAGACCTTACCCTTTATTGGTATCTCTGCTGGGCTGTTTTTTTAAATGTTAGAGGAGTGTGTCAAAAATAATTTAGAATAAGTATGACAATATGCAAGGAGCCAGCAACCCCCTGCTTTGAGTTGAGGCCTTGAATCCACCCCGCTGTGCCCTATTTCGCAATAATCACTTGTTCCTTATTTATTTATTAAATCCTATATGTTCAAGTATTCTCATGGTAATGGAGTTGTTTTCTATGATCTATAATTGTATCTATCCTCACCCTAAAAATGCAAGTTTCTGAGAATATGGATCTGAAAGTCTTGAAACAAAAATAATATCCAAGTTCTCATTTTTAATTTCTCTTTATTTTATTCCTCTGCTGAGCATGAGTCAGAGTGGACTGAGTAGGATTTTCCTTGGCGATATGATGCAATAAATGCTTTTCAAACTGCAAAATTGAGACTGTTCGTAGCAGCAGAATGTGTTTGTTGATTTTTATTGTAAGAAGATATGTACAGGATATAAATAAGTTAAACTTTTCACACATTACCTTTTTCTCGGGATGACCTTTATCCTCCATAGTTTGCAGGTCATCCAGGCTTAGTGCTATTTTACTAAAGAGTGGTCTGTGGTCCGAGAGGAACAATGCAGGTCAGGTCAGCAGCATGTTCGGTGTAGGTCTCTCTTCCCTTCTCTTTCGTAGTGACTCATGGCACATGATGCACCACTTTCACCAGCCGAGTCATCCTGAACAAAAACACCTAATTTGAAAGATGAGATGTGCACGTTTTTCCCCTTTTTTGAGGTTTTGCTCTCTTTTTTTAGCAAAGTATGTGACATTTAGTCATAACTGACCAAGAAGCTTACTTAGTATTTGTGCTCATCGTTAGCTGTGCAGTTGTGACAGAGGATGTGGTGTAGTATCAGAATGTGTTAATCTTAACACCACTCTGCCAACTTATAGGAATATTAAGATGATGTCGCACTCAACTGATCAAAGTAAAGAAATGGCCAGTAAGTTATTCTCCCAGAAATGTTTCAGTTTTTACCTCAAGTGCTGGTGAACACTTTTGCACATTGCTGTAGTTCATATACGTCAGACATATTGAGAAATGGAAGTCTTTTGTCCTCTGTGATGGCATGCTGTCTCTGCTGTACCATTTAAACTAGAGCCATTCTTAAAGTCCTGGGCAGCAACAGAGAGCTTTATTGATTTGTGCATTGCTCATTGTCTATGTGTCTTTCAGTTCTGGGGTGACTATAAGAGTTGTTCTGATAATTCTTCCAGTATCAGAAATGCCTTGATACTGCCTAAAATATTGGATTGGGTATCGGCAAATGTGCAAGTCTTCGCATTGATCCAATACCAATACATTTATTAATAACCTTCAAAGTGGTTTCACACTCTGATAAAATGGCAGGTCTCCTGGAAAGCGATACTCCTTCGCCACTCCATACAGAAACCTACAGAGTTGCGCTGTGCAGCCACTGGCAACTACTGTTTTAGAGCGTCAAGGAAGAGTTGATTTTTGATAATTAGTTTAATGTTAGCCATTAGCAAAATGTGAGCAAATAGGCAATATCTTACATTGGAAAGTGTCACCGGTTTAGGGTTTAACATGAGTCATGCCATACTACATTGATAGTGATCATTTCACATCCAAACAGAGTGAGGGGTACTTGATATCACCCGTTGTGCAATCGATATCAGGAAAAAAGATATGGTATCAGAACATCTCTATTGATTATGGACAGAATTATTATCTCAATTTTTGTCAAAGCATTATTTCTAATGATAGCACAATATTTATCCACGATTCCAAATATGATGTTGAACAAATGTTTATCCCATTGGGTTTAAATGTATTTACTATTTTATTAAATAGATATTACCTTTTAAAGCTGAAATTAAATATATTTGTTAGATATATACTAGAAAGTTGTTTGATTTATAAAAAGGTCAGAAAATAGAAAACATGACCGTAACAATTTCCCTGAGGCCAAGGTAATGTCTTCAACCTGCTTACGTTTTCTGACCAGCTGGCCATTAACACTTGCACTTGTAGTATATCAAACAACTTCACTGCAGAAACCAATGATATAAAATTTACATTTATATAAAACCGAGAAAAGCAGCTAATCTTGCTCTGATTTTGTCAGTCAACTACTTCACTGATCGACTAATCATTACAGCACTATCGGTACAAAAACAATATCCTGGAACAAAAGAAGCTCTCAAGTGTTTAGGATCTGATGCTGGGACAGACTTTGTTCAAACTGAAATCATCTCATTGTGAGAATTTAATTATATAACAATTATAAAGAAATATGGTAGTCAGTATTTTTGAATTATCACCCAGCTGTAGGTCTCTCACAAATTGGCTGTGATAAAATTTAAAGTACAGATTTGAGAAAGCATGACATGCACATAAAAAAAAAGATGGCCATCATCAGTCTTCGGTGTGTGAGATCTCAGTGGGAACGCAGACTGACGGCACAGTGACACGAAATCTCAGTCTCATTCTCCTCAGCTGAGCAGGCTTGATTGGTAATGCACAGGGAGGGGAGCAATGTGCTGGAAGGTAGACTTCTGTTTCTCAATTTATTTCCTGAATATAGATATATTTAAACTGAATACGGTGCAGTATAAATTCTTTCTGGGGGAGTATCTTTGTGTTTGTTTGTGTATATGTGGGTGTGTGTGTGTATGGCCTGTTTAAGAAGCCTGCATTTGTTTGCTGGCTGTGTCTGGGGCCCAAGGTGGAGCTCTTTCTGTCAGATGAGTGAAGCTCTGCAGAGGCAGCCACTGGGAGTTCTGTTTCATCTCCTCTCATACTGCTCTGGAGCAGACATGCAAATCTGCTGTAATGAGTGCAGCCTGTGTGGTGGTGGTGGTGGTGGTGGTGGTGGTGGTGGTAGTAGTAGGGGAGGGGTGCAAGGAGAGGGGGGATGAACTCAGGAATTTAAAGTGGAGAAAGGGAAGGCGGGGGGGGGAAAGGTGAGACGCCGACAGCCGAGCCAGATAGCAGAGCAAGAAAATTTAAGGGATTTAGGAGAGGGTTATGTCAGGAGCGTTGAAAGTGACAGGAAGTCTTCCCTCTCAAATCAAACATTCATTAGCCCGCTGCGGCTGCTCTCTTCCCTTCGCTGTTGAAACATCGAGGTAAAGATGCAAATGGTGCCACGTTAATTAGCCTTATCTTTTACACCAGCAAGACGTGGTGTGAAAAAAAAAAACAAGGAAAAAAAAAACAGTGCATCATCATCATCACTGTTAGCAAATGTAATGAGGCTTTTGTGTGAATTCTGCTGAAAGGTTAGCATCCTAAAGTGCTTGTTGTTGATGTAATTCAGAGGGTTGTGAATGTTTTACAGCTTACTACAAAGAGGTAACATGTTATCATGGCAACAAAACATTCTGAGTGACACTTTCTTGTGATAAGAAGGATCACACCGTATATAAGATACAGTCGCATGATTTAAACGAACCTAAAGACAAGTCGATTTAGTTTTCCCCTTGTAGATTCTTTAACTGGCCATAAACTGGATGCTGCCCCTTATGATTTATGCAGATGGGTAAATACAGTGTTGTGGGTGCTTTGACTGACGTGAATCAGGAATATTTCACCTGCCATCCACGCTGCAGTCTGTGAAGTGTGTCATAAAGCCCATTAGTCTGTGCTGGGCTCTCCAATAGCTGTACGAATGTGATTTTATTAACTCATAAAGAATTAAATCCCCAGTCAATGCTGGGATGCTTTGGCCTCTGTCTCCATCCAATAATGTAAAGCACTCAGGACTTTTGATGAGCTCTGCAGATCAATCGGAGGTTAACAGCCATTTCACATGGGCTGAGACCTACAATATGTCATGGGGTCTTTTAAATCTTGATAACAATTCAGGGGGCATTGTTGTAGGGCTTTTGTGCCCAAAGTGGCACAAAAACTATGAGCTCCAGGATCTAAAAGTCAGGAACATACTCAGGAAATTAAGGATTCTCATGTGCATTTTCCATCACATTTAGAGAACCATAAAAATTAGGCAAATCAGACTGATAATGGATTAAAAAGCTTTGTCTGAGACAACAACAGAGAGTGGTCTTGCTTTTTTGTAGTGCACTCTTGTGTGACATATGTCGGAAAGAAGATGCACAGAGATGGAGGCAGAAAATGCCAGAATAGGTAAACGTCCATCTCCAAAATAGAGAAGATTCAGTCAGTTTTTGGATATTTTCTAGCACATGTCCATTGAAACAGTTGATAAAGTTAAGTTTCACTTGAATTTCTCTGACTGTCTGTCTTCATTCTGTCCTTGTTTTACCTGTTTTAACTTGTCAGCTGTAGGGTATGATAACTAAGAAAATATAGTTTCATGCTATATGGTATTACACAATATTATTATTATCAGTTACTATGGCTCTTCAGGAATGAAAACAGAAGGGTTTTATTTTTTTGTTTTAAAAAGTGATGATAATAGTTGAAACTAAATAAATGTATGTGTAAAAAGTCTGACAGGCAGTCAAGGAAAAAGGGAGATGCATACGTGCAGGTGAGATTCTCCATCCGATAGCATTTTTTTTCAGCACCATAGATAAGCAAATGTGCACGCTGTGATAACCGTCACTTTTCCTATCACAGTATACAGTTTCAGTATAGTTTCCAATGATTATCACTACAGTTTTGCTGTCTGAATGAATGCTGTGTATACAGTTGTTGCATTCTGAGGCTTATGCTTACATATTCAGAACTGCAGACTCCACCACGCTGATAGTTTTTTGACTATTAGAGAGTAATACGTACCTTGTGAGCAGAGACTTGGGGGGAACTCAAAGTGAAGCTGATATTAAGTGGCTTTTGCAACGTTAAAAGCAAGCTGTTTCACAAGTTGGGGGTGAGCTGTTGACCCGTTGAGGCCAATATTGTGCTAGAGAGCAGAATGAAATGTCAGCGGCCCACACAGCTTCTTCACCTTCCTCCTTTGAAATAAGAGTTCCTCATTGGAAACACCACAGTCCATTTCACAACAGTAGTACAGTATCTCCTTCTGCTCTCGCCTCCTGTCTGACAGCACTCTCAGATTGCTGCCTGACTGCTTCTTCACACTGAAGGGAGTTCCTGCGTGTCTGACGTGCTGGGCTATCACAGGGTGCACTGGGTGGGGACGTCATTAGAGTTCCTCAGGGTGTCTGAGGCAGCTAGGGCCTTTATTTGTCACTGACTGACTAACAGGTTGACTATTACTCATCCTCAGCTGAAATCAGTGCTGAGTGGTTAGCTGACATTTAGGGTTAATCTTGGTGTTTAAGAATAAATTGACCAATAGCATTTGGTAATTTACTAGATTTAGTACAGTTCAGTTAATTTATTAATCTTCTTCACTATTCTTTATATTGATAAGACATGTTTTTGATTTGAGCAGGTTTAAGCTGAATCCGCTGCCAAACAGCAACTGTTTTTAACACAAGAAATTCACATTATTTTTTTTCATGATTTCTATGTTTTATTATAAATGCATAGATTTATTTTTTTAAGCATGATGTCATCCCCAAGCACATCTCTTATGGGATAGTAAGACATCTTTACAAAACCGCAGTAACGTTTACATTGTACGACTTTCCCCTGTACGAAGATTATTGCTGGTGATGCAGTCCACATATTTGTCTTATTATTTTGATATTTTGGCAAATGCAAAATAGGTGATCAGCTATATTAGAGCTGCAACAATTACTGGATTTATCAAATATTTTTTCCCATTAAACTGCTTTCTGTTGCAATGTTGACATCTCCTATAATCATAAAAGTTCCATTTCTGCTACATACTTATAACCTGGGAACCTAATGAATTGTGAGGTCATGTTTTATTCACTCAGATAGATGTGTTTGGCCCATCTCTGGTTCAAATTGATTTCTTGCTGACCTGGACTGTTTTGGCCCAGTCACAACCGCTGATCTATGATGGGATGGGACTGATACAATGATTGACATCTTGCAGAGCCTTTATGCTTTACACAGAATATGTGATGATATTGTGGCACGTGCACCCTTGCGCCTGGGACACTATAGCGAGCGTAGACCTAGCTTAGTAAAGACAAGCACCATTGAGGCATTTTCAAAACAAGCAAAATGGCTGCAGCTGCTGTGGAGCCTTTGTGTACTAGTAGACATTCTGATGGCAAAAACGGCAACACCTGTTCACAGACATACTGATGCTACACCATCAATCAGCGCTACGTCACGTTTCGTTGCTGTGATTGGTCGTAGGTCTATCCAGTTGCTTCCAGAGGCTTTTTAGCAGTTGATAACAACCAAAAATAAACTGAGAGGTTAACTTGGATTCGCAAATGGGTCTGACGATGACGAACATGCTGATGAATGATGATCACAGTTATTTTATGAAAATGTAACCAGACTTCATAACAGGTATTTATTCCAAAGCAGTATATTGTTGTTATGGACATTAGTTGTCTTTTTTCTCCACTGAATCAGACTGTCACATGTGTTTTCTCCAAATAACGGCAGTAGTAAATTAATAATTTGCCTAAAAGTCTTACTCCAGAGGCTGAGAGTGCCACTATGTTTGAGTTGTCATTAAATCTCATCTTGTCAGTTACTAGTTGAAGCCAAAAACTTTTGACTCAAGGCCTATCTCACGTGTCTGCTGTTTAATATGGTAAATCCTGTGGTTTTGTGATGACCTATCATGGCTCTTGTAAGGCAGTAACCTCACAGTGATGAATCCATTTTTTTTTTTTTTTTTTTTTTTGCCAGGAGGTATTTTGACTGCAGAGCTTAAACCAACAATGACTGCTGCTACCTTCTCCCGTCATCCACACCCAGATAAATAGCAACATTGTCTCCAGGAAACCAAATTAATTGAAATTATCTGGAACGGAGCGGGGTGAAGGGAACAGGTATAGACACCGACAGATGTCCGTTCCACGTGAAAACAAATTCCTGGTCATACGGCGCTGTAGACGGCCTCAGCCTCATGTTTTACTCCACTGCTCCCTTCTTAATCAGCAGTAGACGAAAACCAAGCTGCCCCCAAATTACCATGGAAGTCATCTGGAGAATGCCCAAGGAATTTATTAGCTTGTATAAACACAGACGATTCCTGGTGACATAAGACAGTGCTAGTTATATTCAACAGCTGATTGGAGTGCTTTCCTATGATATTCTGCATCACTGCTCAGACTGTTTCTGTACTAAATGTTTACTGCACGGCTCTTTAGGTATGCATTTTGATCACGCAGATGACTGATCTGTTGGGCCTTATTTAACCTGGCTTTGTGTTCGTATGTACATATGAGCTGTAGATGTGTGTCTGTGTGTGTGACCTGCATGTTATGTTAAAGTGATTGAGTGTTGAGATCAGAAACCTGACACTAGGAGTGCTGTCTGTTTGGCTATGAGTGGTTACAATGTCGTAGTAAAGCATAGCATGATAGAGCACCAAGAAAATATGAAGCTATTGACCTGTGACTTCTAATCCCTCTCATATGCGCTGTGTTGTTGTGCAACTAACTTCCAATGCTGGCTGCATTATCACTCAGGGGGAAAGGCCATGGATTTATGGCAGGTGGCCGCCCCTCAGCAATATGCCATGAAAACCTTGATCATAAATTGCTGCTACTTCCTGTGAAGCTTTTGCATGCAGTAGACTCGTTTAAGCCTCACATTTGGCACGTGCTGGTTCACTCATGTAGCTCCCAAGTATTTATGTGTTACATGTTAAAAGCCATGTCTCGGTGAGAGTGGGAGAGTATGCACACGATGCATGTTATCAGTGGGCTGTGTTATTATCTGCAGGTACAGTACGACTCCAGGAGCATTTTAAAGAGCCTGTACGGAGGTGCAGTAAACCAGGGAAATGGGACATGAGGAGTCAAAGAGCAGCGCTTCAACAGCTTAATGATGTAGAGGCATCCAGCTCCGTCAGGCAGTAAACTCTCTAATATGCTGTTAATTATTTCTGAGAGATTGAATATTGATTAAAAAGCAAAATGGTTTTAATTATAACCCCAGCTCCAGTGCCATTCTAAATGAAGACGATTTTAGGCTTTACGTGAGAGGAACATCTAACAAATCAACCAAACCTCAAGCCTTTTCAGCTCTGTTTGAATTTTGTTTTTTACTTTGTACTTTCTGGGATTGAAAGTGAGTGTTCTGTCTCGATGAAACCGGTGTTACAGCTCCTTCTCTCAACTCCAGCTTCAGAGCTGCCAATGCTGATCCACTGTCTAAATTTGAAATTCATGACCTGATTCCTGTTCTGCGTAGCGCTCAGAACATGCATTGCCCACCCAGGTAATTCCTTTAAATCACGCTTGGGTAATTCTTGCATGGTTTCTTTTGTAACACGTCTATGTTGCACTTGAAAATGAGGCTCATACACGGTTGTTTCAGAGAGGGATGACATAGACACATTTAACCATGCTACATTATGTCTGAGTTCAATAAGAGAACAAGCTGAAAGTGTTTGGTTTTATCTTCAGGAGGCACAGTGTACTCTATTATGCAGAAAACTAAACAAGAGTTATTCGTTAGACCTAACAATCTTTTGTAATTCTCATCACATTATTTAAACATGTCTGCCACTGAGGGTTCAGATTATGGCTGCAGTTAATGATTATTGATATTAACCTTAAATCTGTCAGTTATTTTCTCAATTAATAATTTTTTTGATACAGCAATACAGTCGTAGGGCTGGGCAGTATATTGGTCATTGACATCATGATATGAGACCAGACATCATTCTAAGATTTTTGGATAACTCAATATTGTAAGTCTGGTCTCTTCCTTTTTTAGGGGCTGCATTACACTGAAGTGATGTCATTTTTGAACTTATCAGAATGTTGTAGCTGTTCTGTTAAGAGCTTTTACCCACTTAGTCATTGTATCAGCATTACTGATGATTATTCATCAAAAATCTCATTGTGTAAATAGCGTGTGAAAGCACCAGTAGCAATCCTACAATATTTTTGCAATATCAATATAGAGGTATTTGGTCATAAAATATCATGATATTTGATTTTCTCTGTATTGCCCAGCCTTATACAGTGGCATGAAATAATAAGTCTGTCACGATTTCCTAAAGTTAAAAAAAATATACCGTTTGTTATCATAAGATAAAGAAAAGCAGCATATCCTCACAATAAGAAGGTGGAACCAATGAATGTTTGGCGTTTTTGCTAGAAAAAATGAATGTAGCTGCCAGTTAATCTTCTGTTGATGACTAAATAACTACTAAAGGGATAAATTGTACTCCCAGGTGGACCAACGCTTTGCTGGCTACGAGTTTTGGACAATGGATAGCTTTCTTATCCGAGGCAAACGGACCCAAGCTCCTGTTACCTCGCTGCTCGCCTCAGAGACTGGCTCAGTATTTAACATTGACGTTGAAATGGATCTAGCGAATGCAGATGAGGATAGGCCCTCAAGATTGCCACCAAAACGCTTGGCCTGCCAGTGCCTTAAGTGGTCTATTTGTGATTCAGCAGCAGGATCTCGCTGGCTGCCAGGCTGGCATGGAGTCAACCTCCCAGGGGGAGTGTGTTAATGCGGGCCCCCAGGCCGTGGGACTGGGGTAATTGGGTTCGCATGGTCGGTGTCAGGGCACCCCTGCCACTTCCAAAACAAAGGCCACCTCCCAGCCAAGCTGTTAGGGACAGAGAGACCGACCCCTCCTGATCACTCCTCTGATTCACTGCAAAGGCTTATTCAATTACTGGAATGTTGTACGTGTTTTTTTTTTGTTTTTTTTTATTGACCTGCAGATTACACAATGAGCCGAGGGCCTTGTGCTTGTGTGGTGCTTTCATCTGCCTAGATCTCTCTCTGTACCTTTATCTATATATATATATATATCCAGCCCACTAAACCCACATTAACATGGAAAGTGGCTGACTGCTGAGAGCATCTCTCGAATATCTCTAAAATCTAACACTGCTGCATCCACTCACATTTCTCTTTTGGACTGACTGCGTCTGCATTCAGGGGTCACAAACCCTGTTGCTCACTTTATGGCCTCTCCAGACAGCCTGAAGCAGCTCAGTTGATCCACAGCCAACTCCCAGATCTTCCACTACTCTGATCCTCTGTCCCTCTGCATGTTCTGCCTGCCTCTCTTTCTGTACGTCTGCATCAGCTGAATGCTTTTTCTCTTTACCACATACTTAGAAGACCTCTGTTTGTTTGGCACTGACTAATAAGACAAAGGTGTCTCTCTTGCCTTTTTAAGGTTCAGTGGGTTTAAAGGAACTCAAGGTTTAGCTTTGCTTTGTTGACAACTCTCTCTCCTCAGCGCTTAACTGCCCCACAGCCACAGTTGCGCTCCCGATTGATTGGCAGAATAATTATGGACTTGATTTGTTCAACCACAGGCGAAGTGGGATTGAGGGAGTAGGGGAGCAGAAAGAGCATGTATACCATTTTTCTTTTTTAAGAGCGCAGCAGAGAGGTCTGCTCGCCTGCATCTTAAAAGGCAACTTTAACACAACATAGCCCACTAATAACACTGACACATAGATTGCACTGTAAAACATAGACACTCTTGCACATTCTGTTAGCAGCGAGGAGGCCCCGGTTGGCGCCCGGCTCTGCTGTAGGCTGCAATAAGCTGAACAATGTGCTCAGCCGCGTGAGCGGTGAAGCGATAATTGACACATCCTAAAAATGCAAGTAAGGACTGGGTTATTAATGCTTTCTTCCTGGGGGTGGTTTCAGCTGAACCATTAAGCCTTTAATTGAGAAGGAAGACTGACATTAAAAGCTGTTGCCTTGGTATTGCCGTTACCCACTTTTTGTTTTTTAATGAAGATGAGGCTTAGGGTAGTTCGCTGCATGATTACAGAGCTCACGTGCAATCACAATGCTCCGGCGCACTGCTATTTTAGTTTTGGAGATCTCAAAAATAACTCCCTAAGTCCTTTGCCTCCAGGGCTGGAAAAAGTGAGGAGTCTCCCTTTGACTGAAGGGCAGGTGAGCAGAGTTCCCACCCCTCCCTGTTTATCCCCCTTGCAATCTCTAGGAAAACAAGGGCTTCTCCCACGCTGGATATAAAGCCGTTGATATGGAAGGTATGACCCGGGTTTCGGTCGAGAGTAAAGATGCCAAAGGCTTGTTACCAGGTTACATCACTGTTGTTGTTGTGAGTGCATGTGCCAAATCTTCAGGCATAACAGAGGGAGCATGCTTAGCGATTCCCCTCCCATTTGCCAAGTTACCATCACACTACAGGAAGATTCTTGTCATAATACGCTCGCTCTCCTTCTCCCCCTCTCTCTCTGTCTGTCTGTATCTCTTTCCCTCCACACACACCAAAGTCTGGGCCGCATTTAACAATCACTGATGTAAATATTTATTGTGGTCTGTTTGAATCCTAGTGACACTGTTTTTAATGCAGCATTCATCATGTCTACTGTTCTGAGGCAGCATATATGGCAGTACAGCCATCACAGGTCTTAATGGTTGTGTCTGTGTAGCTGGGCAGGCGCATGCTGCTGGAGTGTTACCCGTGATGGATGCATGACTGCTGTAAAAGGGGATTAATCGCGGAAATTGCAGATAAGTGCAGGAGAGCACTGGTCTGGTACCTATCAACAGTCTTGTGTCTGCAAGTGGGAGTTAGAATGTGAGCTGAATAGCCTACGCTTTTCTCAAAGAGGAAATGATGACAGTAATGCACAGGTATTCGAAGGGAAGTTGTTCTAGGTAGGCAGCTAGGTGTTCTAGGTAAAGAAAAAAAATAGGCTGCGGTGGAGTGTTATCTAATACTATAGATGCATTTTTGTCTGCCTGTGTGCAAGTTTGTGTCATTGAATGAACACCTGAGATGAAACTGAAAATGGCAGATCACAACCCACATAGGAAATCAGGAAATGTAATGCTTTTAGTAAAGGTTAAAACTTAAAAAGGAATAGATGTGCATTTTGGGAAACAGACTATTTTTTAACTTTTGAAAGATTCAGGCAAGCTGTTTCCCTTTACCTCCAGTCTTTATGCTAAGCTAGGCTAATTGCCTCGGTATTGTGGGTCAATAGCTTATTTAAAACAGAGATATGTACAGTGAAATACAGTGGTATCAATCTACTTATTAAACTCTAAGAAAGAAAGCAAATATTAACCAAATTGTTGAGCTTAAATTTTTAATTTTACAGGATTTCTGTACCTGTTCATCTTGAAGAGTGTCAGACTTTCACTTTTTTAGTTATGTTTAAGCTAGTGATGGGCATGTGTACTCTAGTACTATCTAGTACTACTATTTAAAATGGGTTAAATCTAATTTCATTGTAGTGCTGTGTGTACTATAATGCTTTGCTTTGCACCTCATTGCCTCTCTGACTACGTGTACATGCACACAATAGTGAGGTTTTTGCCCTTACTCCGAAAAAGACAATATTCCCACTAAGCTGTTTACATGTCTGATGAAAATAAATATTCCACTGGTACTCCTGTTTACATGCAGCTGTGCATACTCTAATTAACATGCCATAGCATGTTGTTTATCAAGTCACAATATAAAACAGTGGAACCATCAGAGCCGCTTGTCATTGTGCGTCTTTGCATCAAAAAAGGATTTTTTTTTTTTTTAAGTTTCCTGTGTGGTGTTGGACTGGTTGGACTGTGTTTTTTTTTAAGTTTCCTGTGTGGTGTTGGACTGGTTGGACTGTGTGAACACAGCTTGGTTTTTTAATATCTTTATCCACCTTCTTGAAAAGGTTTGCACTGTGATATTTAAGCATATCCAAAAACCTTTTGATATCCAAGTCTTTCATAATGTTTAAAAGTAGGTGTGTTTCTTCCTCTGACCAGAAATGTGGGCTTCTTTTTGGGCAGGCATCTCTATTCTGGTATTTCAAGCTGTTGGTTAGTTGGTTTGTGTACAACTTATTCATGACAATGCACAGAGCCGACTGTGAACAGACAAGAGGCTATGTGACAAACTGCGGTGAAAACCCCAGTTGAGACGCATATTGGGAATACTCTGCATAGATGGCCAAAGAATCCTCTTAAAACCTGATAAATACGGGCATATCCCATGTCTTATTCGGAAAATGCTGAATTTGGAAAAAGGCCTAATTTGGAATATTCATATTTATAATATTCATTCATAAATACGCTGTGTACATGACCAGTATCAAATTAAGAATATTGTTATATTTGGAATAATAGTGGAATATTTGTGTGCATGGAAACGTACTCAATGTCGCTCCCTTTCTGTTCATCATGAGACTACTGCTGCGAGATGGGTGAGCTCTACACTGGGGAACAGGTGGTTAGGGTGGATCAGACCCACACACACATACAGTGACAGTGCTAACTGTTAGCATTACAAGGCTAGCGTTACCTAAAGGTTATTAATGGGTCAGCTTGATGGTGTCAGATGTAAGCTGCTGCTGCTGTGTTAGCTTGTGCTAACCTAGCAGACGTTTAACTAAACGAGAACAGATGGTTCCAGATTCTGGAGAGGGTCCTTCAGTGCTTTGTAACGGCAGGGTCCGTAAATGTGTGGATTTTTAATAGGCTAATCAAAACCTGGTTGTTCAATAAATGAATTTCAGATTGAGCTTGTTTTCTGTGGTTGGCCTATTTACTTTGCTATCTGTTAGATTTTCTTTCCCGAGTAGCCTACCTAAGTACTCCAGAATAATTAAATGTGAATACTCAGATATGGAAGTTACTTAAAATGTCCATCTCTAGTTAAAGCAAGTCAAGAAAAGGGGGAATTATGGCTGAGCTGTCCGTTGAGGAGAAAAGCCTTACAATACTTACGGTATTGTCCTCAGTGATTGCTGCAGTGAGCACACAGGCACAGCAACAAATGCCCTTTTCACAGGTTGAACAGTGTCAGACCTGTGTAAAACACTTGTCATGAACAGGGTCATGGACCCATATCAGATAGGCAATGTTGACTCATCCACACCTTTTAACAAACATAGACCCCCCCCCCCCCCCCCCCCCATTTTAACACCAAAGTAAGCATTAAATCTGACTTTGTCCTTTGGGTCTGTGCTAGAAGTCGGTAACACTGCTTTCATCTTTGCATATTCTGGTCCTACACACACTCAGCTTACAGGTAAACTGGTGTGTACTCGGTTATTCAAACACAGTACAAATTAATTTCGTCAGGTTTATTGACCTTACATTATTAAACAGAAATGGCAGATGAAAACATTAAGTGTGCGTGCTGTCTGTTTCGGTTAGGCTTCTTACCCTTCACTAACATTTCCTGTGGGGTGTCTTGTCATGTCTTTAAACACCGCTCCCTACTGGGAACGCACTGCAACCTGATTTTTGTTCATGTGTTTTCCTCTTGACTAAGAATTGAACTGTGATTCAAACAGAAAAAGCAGTCTTATTCACCTTTTCAGTGTTGCCTATTTCCCTTTAGTGTGTCCCCTGTACTTCTTCATTTCCCTCTGTCGTGCAGCATGTCGTGAACCAGAAGGGTGTTAGTTTCATTCATTAGACTGAGGATTGCATGTGACAAGAGTACAGTGAGCTTTGTATAGTATATTGTATGTTTTGTGGGTAGTTTATCTCAAATCTTGAAACCGGTGGTTTGAAATTGTTGCTTGTGGGTTTCCAATATTTCGAGTGATTTTAGCTCTTTGTGATATGAAGTAATAACAGTTGTTTCACATTGATTTTGATGTCCTGGACCTCAGAGCTTCACAACAACTAAATGTGCTATAATATAATTTTGATAAAAGCAAAATCGTTTACTAAGATAAATTAGGTGCCTTAGCCAGGTGTCAGGTCTTTGCAAGGTGATTTTCATACTGTGCTATAGAATGCAAGAAAACACATTCAGCAATTTAGACCAACTCACTTTATGACCTGACAAAAACAAATGCTCAGCAGTATTCCAAGGTGTAATGTTACATCAGTCTCTTGGGACAGGCCTTGCAAACTAGTTTAGGTCAAAGATACTGTGGTACATGCATGACGCTGGTCAATGGTGTTCAGATGCTGATATACACACACACACACACACACACACAAAAAAGACCTATTATGCATTTTCTTATTATCTGTCATATATATGTCTATGCTACCATGTTGATCGTTCATAGTTAACGTGGCCAAAGTTTAAAAAAATTAGAGCCTGTGAGCCAAAACCTCAGGCTTTAGATCGTTCTGAATACCGTGTCTCCACTGTTTTTGTTTTTGTTTTCTACTTTGGAGACAAGCTGACGTCAGCTCCTGACGGATTTCTGTATATGGTCATCAGCTCCAGGCACGCTACTACAAGTGTTTACAATATGTAGCCGTCACTGCTACACGTAGCTACATGCTAACATAAGGGAAACACATAATCTTGGTTGCCAATGTTGAAAGTTTTCCTCCAGTTTCTCATCATATTTTTTTTGTCAAAATTTTAGTTTAGAAGCTTTTAATGGAGACTTTTCACAGTAGAAAGTGCCGCTATTCCCTGTTACAGTAATTTCTCCCAGCTTCAGTGATGGTGCAGCAAGCCCCTAGGAACAGCACAGGGCTTTGAAGCCAATTTAATATAGTGGGCAAACGTGGAATTACAACTTCTTAGTCTTATATGTGATGCCATGTGGCCCAAAAAGACTTCTCTCCTATAGACTTAAATCTTTAAAGAGATGTAAATCAGTGGATACATGTTTTTCAGCATCACAACCCCCCTGAAATGACTTGTTGTCAGATATATAATTAAACTATTACATCTAGAAGAGCTGCACAATTGATTTAAGCTATCGGAGAGCTAAACTATATGTTGCCGCTGGGCCCCTTTAAGTCTCTAGTGTGCTTGCTCAGTGGCTTCATGTGCCACTGAGCATCTTTTATAGGAATAAACTGGGTCCTGCCTCCAAGGCTGTATCCAGTTTTCTTTATACATCCATGCGGTGTACAGACCCTAAGATACGGGAGACCCAGACACTCTGACCAATTGAAAGGGTGTTTAAAGAGACAAGGGTGGAGCATTTCAGACAGAGAGTGAATACAGTTGTTCCAGCACACCATGAGGGAAATAATGTGTTTTATGAACATTAAAGCATGTAAAAATGTTCTTGTAGAAACCCAAAATACAAGTCTTATCCTGAAAATGAGCATAATAGGTCTTCTGTATCTTGGACACCGAATATTTGCAACACAAATAGTGCTAATAATGCAGGCGTATTCCGAGTCCACTCAGTGAACAGTTTTGCAGCAGAAAACAGACATTTCTCTTTTATAGGAACATAACATCCATTTAAATGTAAATCAGTATAAGTAAAAAAACACTGCACCTTAAATCTGTTGCACTAAATACTAACCATGTTGCATTTACCATTAAGCGTCAGACCGTAATCATGCAGATGACACATTAGGTGCTTATCTTTGATTAAATTACCTTCGCACTCTCAATTAAACCAGATACTTCAGACTGGTCCTAGAAGAGTGAAAAGGCTTCAGAGCCTCATCACTGCCTTTTCCAATAGTTTGATTTAAGCAGACTCATACAGTCAGTTCAAATTGCATGCTGCACCTGCGTACTATGTTTAGCAAGACTGTGTTTGAATGCTGCTGGACAATTATTGACAGTAAAATAAAAGATGCAATGAAAAGATGATTAAAATGTGGAACACTGTAATTACCATCAGTTTCAGGTTGCTGTAGCAAGTTGTAAAACTGCTAACGTCACAGACTGTAGGGAAATTAAATGACGTGATCCTTGAAGATAATGTAGCATTTACGTGAACACAGCTGGCAACAACATTTAGTGTAAATGTTATTGCTAAGGAAAAAGACTCACCCCACAAATCTCAAAATTAGTCTTTTAATTGCAATATTATCTAACCGGGAAGACTGTAAAAATCTTAACTCATGTTCATCGTATTTAATCACATGTTTTTAGTGGTAAATAAATGCAAAATCCTAGAATTAGTAAACAAATATTACATTTAGGATGTGGCAATGTGAGCATTTCAGTAAAATTACTCACATTCATGAAACATTCATTCTTTCTGCATTAGAATTAAAATAAAGTAGTTGGTTATATAAAATGTTGAAGACAGTTAAGTGCCATTCATTGTAGCAATATCACACTTGAAATATTAATTTCATCCTGAGCCATGAATTGTTATGGGTACTGAAACTTTTAAGTGGTTGCTAAGCACAGACTTCAATTTTGCAACAGTGCAGATGGGGAACGGCGCAGATCTTTATGACGCAGTTGCTGACTTGCATCTCAGTACGCAATTGCCTAACATGATGAAGTTGACGTAATCTGCTGTGTTGTGTTGAGTAATCCCTGATGTTACTCAGCTTGTTGCCTCATTGGAGATTCTTGAATAAAAGAAGGCCTGGCACATGTATAATAACCCTGCTGTCAGTTTGATTGAGCCACTTCAGACTTAGTAGCCGAGACACAAAACACAATCACTGATTTGCTGTCAGTGCTCTGTTGGCAGTGGGAACGTTGATAAGTCCTGTCAAGAACTTGGTAAATTAAGATGTTTCAAAAACGCTTTCAATTTCTCATTCAGAACTAAATCTGCCATTAATCCCTGGAGGATAAAGAAACTTTGAGTGTTGAATAGAGAATGAATTTGACCATCCATTTCTCCCTCTCAGCCGTCAAATACTCTCAGTGCTCCATTCTAAAAACAAATTAAAGTCGAGGGAGAGAGAAAGAAGTTTTCCTTTTTCTTTTTTTGGCGGTGACAGTGACGGAACCCCATTTTCGTACAGCCAGATCAAAGTGGCTCCGTGTGAGTGGGATCGCAGTCTGTTCCCTTGGGCTCATAATCATAGCGCCTGAATCTCAAACCCCCTCGATGCCGACTCTGTCGCCACTTTCTGCTCTCTGCCAGGCCTGATGCCAGCATCGCGGTGCCCTTCTCTCCCTCCCCCACTGCTCCATCTCCCCTGGCTTTTCTTCTCATCTTTCCCGCTTCCTCAGTACTCCCCAGCTTACCCCCAGACCCGTTGGTGAACATACTCAGACAGTCCTCACTGACGCAGCAGCAGGCTGGGGCTTGTCCCTGCTCTGACTGTCCCACTGCCTGGCAGGGTAATGAAGGCAGCAGGGGGGGCGCCTTACTGCCTGCCTGTGATGCGCTTCATCATTCCTGCCACAGCCCAAGGTTCTCTAATTAAGACACCGACTTGGCCCTGCAGATTATGTAGCAGCTGGATCATTAGCGTAGAGGGTCAAATGGCATGCATCTCTGTGTAGCGGGCGGCGCGCCTTTCATCAACCCCTGTCTCTGTCAGCTCACCTCTGGTGGCCACCAGAAGGCTCTGCCTGCTTTTTCTTCGATACCCCCTTTATACTGAGTGCTTGATGTCAATCGAAAGATATCAAGACCACCAGAAAAAGGAGTATGCCTTGGAATTTTTTGGTTATGACAATTCACACAGCAAAGTGCAAGTCTAAAGTCACCTTATTTATTTATTTTTTTGGTACCACCGAGATTAACATATGCAGATCCATCGGTTTGGATGGTCTCTATTTTTTTTATATCTTCCTACCTTACTGATATTTCCTGGTGTATATGATAATGACAGTATTTGTGTTAAAAAAATTGTTAAACGGAAACTAAGATGATCGCTTCATTGCCTTGTTAACTCATTGTAAAACACACTTCATTCAAACATGACAGAAAAAACATAACACTCACCAGATTTTTTGAAAGCACCAATACTCAACCTAACAATATTATTGTGATATCGATATCGAGGTGTTTGGTCAAAAATAATGTGATATTTAATTTTCTCCATTTCACCCAGCCCCATGTTAAATATGCTGATTTTCCCTGCTGTCAATTTCTGCCTTTACCTGACGACTTTTTACTAGACCTATTACGTCATCCCCACCACTTACAATTGCCGTGTTTCCCAGCTCAGCTGCGCTTTCCTCCAGCAGAGACTGACCTCTGGTGGTATGTGCTGTGCACTGCATCACCTCGATACAGCATCTCCGTATCAGTTTGGTAGACAGAGGAGCTGCTTTATTTTTGACAGTATAAAAAATAATTGCTTTGGGCTTTCTAAATACCTGTAAAACAGTGATACTGCCCAAGCCTAATCCTTACACTGAGTTTATCAGGTACACTTAGCTACATCTAACGCAATCCAGCAATCACTAAGGAGCAATTATTTAAATCAATGGCTATTTTATAAGCTGTATGTTTCCAGTGCCATCAAATTTAATGGTGTTTTATGGCTACATTTCATTTTTCTGAACTAATTGATCAATTGTTAAGTCTTAAAAAAGTTAATTTAAAAAAAAAAAAAAAAAAGTTAAAGACCCATTAGAGGTGCTCAGAGCCTGAGGTGATGTCTTCAGATGTCAGGTGATGTCTTCAGATGTCTTGTGCTGCCTGACTAGCAGACTGTGCAAATATATATTGAGTTTGCAATGTTACAGTATAGAATGAAGAAATGCGCCAAACTCTCCCTTTAGAGAAGCTGGAACCAATGATTGATTGAAAAATGATTGAAACAAATGATTCATTTAGTGACACGAAGTTCTGAGTTTATTTTCTCATGATTGACTTATTGTTTCAGCTCTATTGTATAGCGTTATATTCAAAGTGGCGGGGGTGGGCAAAATGTACCATGATAAATAATGTACACTCATAATGTATGGTGGCCCTTTGAGTAGTGCTGTACATATTCAAATAGTGTAGTGCTGATAATATATAGATGACTATTCAAAATCAAATTTGTTTTATATTTCAATAGGCTGCCTTTCAAAGAGGAAAATTACCGTCATTAGCAGCTTGTGAGTCACCTTTATTTCAGTTACAGGGTGGAGGTATTTTGTGTATGGATTGTTTGTCTTTTCAGTGAGGAGGAACTGTTCTCCACCATTAGGCTGACTCACCTGTCAGTAGTCAGTCAGCAAGTCTGCTCATCTCTCAGTCTGCTCATGACTGCAGAGGTTGGGAGACTTACCTTAAACTCGCCTTTGGTGTTTTGATCCAGGCCTCCAACCTGTGAGCAAACATGGTGCAACTGTTAATGAAAGAGGAATATAAAAGCGCTGTGAAAAGTAAATAACCAGCATGGACAGATTAAAGTGAAACTCGACTCAAAATTTATCTTTGAGTATCAAAAGGCTTGAAGGGCTGCCATAAAACATTTAGTGTCTTCTTCTTGTTGAATTAGGACAGTTGTAGGCAGCTGTTGGCATCAGTCAGAATAGATTTAAAAGGTGACAATAATGGGAATAAATAATCAAGGCATTCATAAAAACCTCTCAAACCACTCCTGCAGCATAATCTGCTTATTTGTTGTCCACCTTCTTGCTCAGTGTGTTCCAAACATTTACCAAAATATGACCAATTTGCAGCTTTCATGTCGTGCTACTGCCCTTTTCAAAGCTCAGCCAGCACATGTGGCCATAGTGTGGTGAAAATATTTTAAACATGCTGATCATACAGATGGACAGTGCAGGAATGGATGTTCTAGCAGTGGTTTGAGAAGCTTATTCAGTCATAGGTATTGCTTTTTTCCTCCCTCAATAAAAATGTAATTATGGACGTGAATTCAGCGTGACCACAGCTGCTGCACAGCCACGTTCACCAGCTATTTTAGGTGGAGTATCACTTATAAAATAAAGACAGGAAATCAAATAAATAAAAAAATACAAAAGCACTTTGCTCAGAAAAACTTGGATTAGAAACTTTTCAGTCCCTGTTGAAACCTAACACTGATTATAAGGGAAGATTTAAGACCAATGCTTCACCCCATTAATGATCTCCCGCAACTGGATTTGGTTTTTCTGCTTCCCAGAGTTATTTTTTGGATGTATGAAAAATGCCTTCATCATGTGGCTCTGGCTGTATATACTGATAGCAGATACTGAATTGGCTGCTGGGCACAAGCTAACACCCGCTGTGTGAGATCAATTGAAAGGGACAACCGCAAACTGCTTTTGACCAACTACGGCCGAAGCAGTTTGCCCAATTTAGGAAATTTTTCACTATAGCTGCTGCCATTTCATATCGACAGCAGATGCCCATGAAATAGTGTTCTTTTCTTAAATTCCTCAACACCCTAATGAAGTAAGATAGATGTAAATATTTTGAAATATTTTACTCCAGACCCTTTTGAAGAAGTAACATGTTTTAATAAAGACAAAGATTATAATCATTTGGAGTTATTATCTTTAACAAAATATGTGAGATTATTGGCACAGTGTTTGAACCACAGTTTTATAAATCGGGTTAAATTGGGTAATAATGGGGTGTATTTTCTTACTGCACACAAATCCAATTTTTGAAAGATACGGTATTTGACCTATTGAGTGCCGTCAGGACTATTTATTCCCATCCTGACAGCCTGAGTGCACACTCAAACTCACACATGCTCACACACAGACGTACACACACTTGTGCGAGCATGCTTAGTCAAGAGAAAAATCCCACAACTTGGTGAGGATTTCTCATTCTCCCGCCTGTTCTCTTTTTTTTTTTTTCTTCCCCCCACAGCCAGATTGCAGTGTCATCCTGCTCAGGTTTTTTTTTTTCTCTCTACGGATCCCTGTGTTCACCTCCATTTGTAACTTTAGGCCTTTCTACTCTGCCCCTCTATTTTAAGACAGGGAGGGCAGTGTGCCGAGAGGGACGGTGAGACAGGCTGTTGTGGGCTGCACTCTGCACAGCACGGCCGACACGCACAGGGCCGGGGATGGTTTGCAAGACGACACTGGCTGGCTTGTTTACGGCAGAGGCTCCGTTTGGGGGAGGAAGGGGAGGAAGGGGAGGAGGCAGGCAAGCTGGCAGGCAGGGAAGAAAGGAGAGGGGGTTTACTACCCTCAAGAGAGTCGGAATTCCTCCTGAGCCATTCCCCCATTTGGCTGGCAGTTGTGAAAACAATTGCCTGGCATTTACTCTCTCTCTGTGCAGATGGAGTCCCAGCTATGAGTCAGCTTTGAGAGCAGCAAGTGGTAGAGAAAGTGGTGGGCTTGTGATCTCCTGCACAGCGAATATAAGCATACTTTACAGAGACGCTCGGTTTTTGATGTTGGCCAAACTGTTCAGAGTTGCTTCCTCGTTTGCATTTCTTTTCGTCTTCTGCAGTATTGCTGATATGCATATCTTTTATTTCCAATGTTCTCCTTGTAACAAAGAGTGGCTGACTAATAAAGGCATGTCTGTTTCCTGTTTCTCCAGAGTTGACCTACAGAAGACGTCATGCTGAAGTCTTGAGCTGAGGGAGACTTCATCCTCAACCTGTCACTCGTCTCTTGTTTGTTATTCCACACCGGGTCCACTCTCCATCAGTCACCGAGTACCAACACCAACAACCACCGCCTCCACCTTTTCCCCTACCCCCCCTGCCCAGCCTGCCGTCACCATGACGTCGGAGCTGGAGAGCAGCCTGACCTCCATGGATTGGCTTCCACAGCTGACCATGCAGGCGGCCATTCGCAAGGCGGACGCCCAGAATGCCCACGGGCCAGGCATGGGCAAGAAGAGTACCCTACTGGATCCTAACACCACGTTGGACCAGGAGGAGGTGCAGCAGCACAAGGACGGCAAGCCGCCCTACAGCTACGCCAGCCTCATCACGTTTGCCATCAACAGCTCGCCAAAGAAGAAGATGACACTGAGCGAGATCTACCAGTGGATCTGTGATAACTTTCCCTACTACAGGGAGGCGGGCAGCGGCTGGAAGGTGAGAACAAGAGATGTCTGGCCTTTATTTTAACACGATATAGCAGATGTAAAAGTTTATTGCATCGTGATGATGATGGAGTTGCATTCTGGTTATAGTGGGGCTTCTGATTGTATGTCAAATCAAATATGACACATTATTTTAGTGCTGTTCAAATTGGATGTCCTTTTGGTTGTTGCAATGGCTGATATACAGTAACTCGTATCAGTTTATTCACTCATGAAAAATCTTCTTTGGTCTTACGTTTTTAGTGGACAGCCTTTGTAGAGGAGTTGAGATTGATATTCCCTGACTTAAAGGTCCAGTGTGTAGGATTTATCGGGATCTACTGGCAGAAATAGAATATAATATTCCTAATTTTGTTTCAATTAGTGTATAATCACCTGAAACAAAGAATCTTGTGATTTCATTGACTCAGAATGAGCCCTTTATTTCTACATAGAGAGCGAGTCCTCGTCCACTGAGTCCACAATGTTTCGCTGCCATGTGTCTACAGTAGCCCAGAATGGACAAACTAAACACTGGTGCTAGAGAGGGACTTTCTTATTTTTATGTCACCTGAAGGCCACCATTTCATTACAGGGCTGTGTATTGGCTAGAATCTGGAGATGCGATAGTGTTGGCAAGGCAGCATATAGCAATTTTTTCAATCTAATTTTTAGGAAAACTCTCATAGTGCAAAGAACACACCACCGTATGCATAAAAAAGGAATTTGCCTGTATCAGTAAAAAAGTAAAATAAAAGTGCTTGAGGTTAACGAAATACAAAATAATGCAAAAATTAAAATTGACAGTGTTTTTGAGAATTGATATCGTGGATAGTATCATAAAACATAATATTGCAATACTCAAGGGTGTCATATTTTATGTAATATTAAAAAAATGTATATTTTCTTACACCCCTAGTCTACGACACGCTTGGAAAGGGAGAGGTGGATTAGATTTACTTGACATACGAACATATTATTTGACACACATTTACAAAAAATTATCAGGTCGTCTACTGCAACAAATACATAATTCATTGAAAATGTTGAGGTCAAACAGATAACTTATATTCATTGTGGTGATCATTCTCGTAAGACAACAATAATAATACAAGTCACATAGGCTTACATAAGAAGCTATACATCCGTCCATATTCATCTACAGAGTGAGGCAAAATCTGCATCCTCACCGCTAGATGCCGCTAAATCCTACACACTGGTCCTTTAAATCATTGTTTTGTGGTTGCCGTGCATCTTAAACAAAGTGAGATGCCATTGGTAATCACCATTGTCACTTCTGAGAAAGCTTGGAGAGAAACTATGAGTGCGCCAAATCACACTAAGTGCCTTACTCCTCTGGATGAAAAATGGTGCAGCCCTGAGAGAACCATATGAAGTGTAAAACCCTGGATTAATATTCAGAGAAGTGGCCCCTATCTGTGCGAACACAGACTAAATAGCCCATTCATGGGTGGTATTATTCATTGCAGATGCCTTGATAGGAGAAGGCCATTATGCAGAAGAGAGAGCCAGTGCTGTGTCATCATCTCAAGGAGCCCATGATATACCGAGATGAAGCTATGCTGATTGCCTTTTAAAGGGCCCAGATGGAAATTGATATTAGAATGAGTTTTCCAATCAGTCGACGTTTATTGGAAATAGAATCTTAGGCACTGCTTTATTGCAGTCAGACAAGATGTATGAAGCCCATTTCCTGGGGCGACAAGATCTGGCGTGTGTACAGGCTGCATGGAGGTGTGTGTGTGTGTGTGTGTGTGTGTGTGTGTGTGTGTGTGTGTGTGTGTGTGTGTGTAGGTGAGGGGGAGATGAGAAAGCATGTGTTATTATAAATGGATGGATTGATTTCAGCTTTTGTGGCAAGGCCTTTTGTAAGGAAATGAATTGTTTTATTTTGCAACCTTTGTTTCGTCTTTTACCTTCATCATCCCTTATTTAGTTGTCAGCAGCATGTGTGCTGTCAGCCTGCATGTGTTCCTGCATTGAGTTACTGGCATTTCTACTCAACACTGAGGTCAGCTCTATATTTTGTATACCGCCCACCTTCTTTAGCATCAAATTTAACCATTCACTACACACTAAAGATTTTCAAGACGTTGCTTCAAGGTTTCAGCAGTATTCTCTGCTGTCTTTGTTGCTGCGTTAAGTTAACAAGTCTGGCTGCAGAGGATGTCGCACTCATTGCTCAGTCTGTATCTATCAAGATACTCTTCACTGTTAATATTTCTTTGCATCCAGAGAGAAGCTACGAGTTAATCATCATTTATGTGGGTTGAAGTGGACTTGGTGAAGTCTTGTGCACATCCAGACTTTATTGCTTGGAAATATGAGGGTGTGACTGACTAGCCCCACTAAAATAACTGCAGATAAGACACAACATTTAGCTGACACTCGAATGCATATACTTTTTATACATTTTAGAGTGGGTGTCCTCAGTGGGAATCAAACTGGTGCTGCTGGCAGGGTTGTGGATTTGCTCTACCCACTGTGTTACAGTCCCACTGCAGGTACAGCAGGAGTGATATTGATTCATCAAAGCTTGGCTAATGTGTGATGCTGTTCATGTGCCTTTGGTTCTTTTGTTGTCACGTGTGGCTTTATGATGACATCAGGTGCTGGTGTCAGGACATTGTTATGTTTTTAAACTCTTGATTTGAATGCCTAAAAATAATACAAAGCATTCAAGATTTGTAAATGTTATGAGATCCTGATGGATAACCGATTTCAAAATATCACAGGAAATGTTACATTTTACATGTGGTTAAAAAGCAGCTTCTCTAGTTTAGTTCTTTATTTTTCTCTGTGAAAGTGTCTGCCTTCAACCTATTTGGTAGCTAACCAGCGAATGGGTTCAATCCTCTTTGGGATTAACTGACCAGGGCAAATTTCCAATATGGGAAGTAAGCATGCAGTTTCTGGCAGTGTTAGATCATGAAAGATGTGTTCTATAAATTCACAAGGTTACTCCATGAGGCAAAGCAGATTTTAATGCAGGGTTGTAAGTTTAAGTTCTCAGCATGGGTAAAGGTTACATCATATGTAATATGTATGTGTTTGCAGGTCCTTAAAAACATAAAAAATATTAGGCCTCAAAAGGCAATAAGTATGCTTAAATTTGAATTTGTGAAGTCTTAATTGCCACAAACATTTTATCTAATTTCTTTTATCCATCTTTTAATTTCTTCGTGTCGACATGAGTCAAGCTCTTGTGCGTGAAAGTCCACATTTCTGATGTCAAAAACCTTTAAACCTACCACTAAAACTAATACTGTATTTTTACTTTAAACTTGCACTTCCCTGTTGGCAAAATGTAGATTAACCTAACCCACTCTGATAACCATATTCCTAAATAAAGCTTTCCTCTGCACAGGACCACATATACTGTATACCACAAATCTATACTTACCTGCAATGCTTGAATAAGAAAAAAAATGATCTGTCCAAAAATTAGCCTTAAATTTGGTTTAAAAAAAAAAAAGGTCTTAAAAAGCATTAAACTTAGGTGTCTGATACCTGTAAAGTATTATTTGCATTAAATGAATTGCACTTTATTTCACTATAGGAAAATCTACTCCATATCGATACTGCTTTCTAGTGAGTCCTGTGAGCAGAATGCATTGTATTCAATACATCATATTCAATCTGCCAAGGCTTTTATGTTTTGTTGTTTCAATTTCATGAAATTTGGTGTGCTGCCGGGCTTTGAATTAAGGAATAATATTAGAGATTTTAAGGGATTTCTACCATTACATTGTTGTCTATATTTTTCAACAGCGATGAAACTAACAGAAATATGAAATGAAGTGGAAAGCAGGTTTTTTTTTCATTGTTGGGTGTAATGTAGATTTGACGTAACTGGAATAATGCCACGGGTAAAAGAGCAAGATATAGAATTAGTCAGCATTGGTTGAGATTGACGCTGTTTGACTACTTTCTAGCTTAGTATAAGCTTGCATAGATCAACAGATTCTGGCCTAAATGTGGGTTGCAACTGTAGAAATACCCCTCACATTTAAAAGTGTGAAAAACCACATCACTCCAGGATGCTGTACAACACAGGAAACACTGAAAAAGCAGTTTGAAGATGTGCTCATACGCTAGAGCCTGCGTCACAATTTTTTTCTCAGTTCTTGTTAATGGGGTGTTTTCCCTGCCATAGTTTTTTTCTGAGAATTTAAACAACTGAAATAATGTGTATGGAGTATTTATAAAATCTTTTCATTGCATAAGACATTTGAACGAAATCCAATAGTGCTGTTTCCATGCCCGGGGCATTTGAGCGAGCTCCAGTAGCCTTAGGTTTGTTCCTAATGTTTTTTGTGCTTGGAGAATTTTCACAACCCATCACACAAATGATATTTTCCTCTAAGCCTGTGCAAAAGCCTGAGAAAAGTTTCTCTCCCAATCATCAGGAGGTCACTTGGAGCTTGCACAGTCGTGGGCTGTTTTTGGCTCTGAAACCCTCAGAGACGTGTCTTTGGAGAAGTATTATGTACACCTAATTATTGTATATTTCTGTAATACATACAGTAGTAACATTTCCCTTGCAGTGTGACTTTTACTATGGTATGAATCCACCTATACTGTGACCAAGTATGCATGTTTGTGTGTGTAATTAGTTGGAAGCAAGCATGCCTGGGTGGGGTGAATGTAGGTCGGATGTAGTCATCGCTCCTCTGTTCCCCTGGAGATGTCAGTCGCAGGAATTTGGGACTCAACACACGCATGCGTCTGTTCTGTATGATAATGCAAGCTGTGCCGGCGAGATGAGACCGGGCTAATCCGGGCACCAGCAACTCATTTAATCATCTCAATAGAACTCCATTAGCCTGCGCTTTTAAGAAATATCAATAAGTGCTGTCAATAAAAACAGATAATTCATCAAGGTCAAAAAATGTGAACGCTGCCTCCGAGAGTGCAGAATATGTGCTCGGCATCTATGAGCAAGCAATTAGGTGGTGCTTTTCTTAACACCCTCTCCAGCTCTCTGAGGTACTTTTGATTCATACTTTGCAGGTCAGTCTAAGCAGTCTTTTGTACGATTCAGCTTGTCTGTGTCCTTCTGTTCCTTGTATGGCAAGCGTGGCTTATTGAACATCTGCCAGATTCCTTAAGGATATTTCATATAGTAGGAGTCTTGACCACATATTTCCTAGAAGAGTATAGAGTTTTGCTTACAGTACTTGTCTGTAATGCGGCATGCTGTTTCTATGTGTTCCTGATTATAATTCATATCTGTTGCTCAGTCTCTTCCATTTTAAAGCCATTACGGGGAACGTGAACTAGCCCAGATGACTCCTCAGAGATTAAAAGGTAAATGGGAACAGTCCTCTCCCACTTCAAGGTCAGAGGAACATGTATTTCTATCCGTCATGAGCACTTTGCAAAGGCTGTGGTTTAGTTTTAGCATTTAAGAATCCATAACAGCATACATGTTGGAATTTGGTATTGAACCTTTTTGTATTTATTAAAAAGAAAATATTTTAAAGGTGGATTTTTTTTTATGATGAGTAATTGAATGAATGAAGTGAATTAAGTTTTCAAATCTGTTGTCTTCTCAAATCTGCGCCATCTCTTTACGGGTGCTGCCTTTGCGTGTCATGAATGACGATTCAGCGTTCTCTCACTTTCACTACAAGTGTTTGTGGGGCATTTGTTGCATAAATGATTTGCAGACGTGTGGCTTTGAGACACCTCAAGACTACGCCTGCAGGAGAGGGGGTATTCCCCCAGTCAACCTGCGTGCATTCGTCATGGTGGGCAGTGCAATGTGGGGTAGACGACTTGCGTAACTGTCTCGACAAACCATAGAGGTTAAGAGTTTATTGCAGATAGTGTAGGTGTTGCTTTGCCAATAACTATTGGTCAAATTAATTTAGATGCTGGTGGATCCTAAAGTGAAGGGGAGCTAGTGTCAAGTATAGACCTGTGTCTGTAATATTTGTTGAGAACATTAATTTTTGTGCAGCCTGGTGAGGTTTGTGCCAACTTTTAACTGACCAAATAAAGATAGACATCTTAAGATAACAGTTAAAAGATTAAAATGCTTGTTCTCATGAGAAGGATACAGTGGCATTTTTACATCTTTTAACATTACAAATGAGTATTATGTGATTGAAATTCAGATTGTAAATTGGCAGAGAATGTGTAAAAACCTGTGTGTGATATATTAAATAACTCTTCAGATAGGTCATGCAATCATCGTTAAAGGGGAACGTTGGTATTTTTCAAGCTGGACCTTATTTTTTGTGTCTAAGTGAGTCACGGGAACAACAATTTTTGATGTCGGTTCAGTATTGAACAGCGGCAAAACAGGCTAACCCCTTGGGCAGGTGCACCTTGTCAATTTACATCCATTAAAAATGCTTGTTTTTGCCATTGACAGGCTCAGATTGTTAAAAGTGTCTGACTACATGACAGATGAAATCCTATAGAGAAATTCAGTGCTTTTCTTAGCTTTTGCTTGTTCTGCTCTGTTTTATGTCCCAGTTTTGCTGAAGGAGAAGTCTCTGAATGAAATCTCTCAGACCTTTTTACATTGTTGAAATCGGCTGGATATTCAGCCATGACATTTAAAATCTTTTAGATAGATACTCTGTCTGCACTGAAATACAACACACTATTATCAGCACTTCTCTCTTCAGCTCTTACTCACGTTTCCACCATTTTCTTCCTGTAACTCTCGTGAGGTTTCAGAATGAGACTCGTTAGCAAGACATGGACACAAAACAGACTGAAACAAGTGAACGGCACGGTACATTTCACTTCTCTTTAGTAATATCTCTAATAATAATCTGAGCCTGTCAGTGGCAAAAACAAGCACTGTCAGTGGATTTAAATTAAAGCCCTGAGTGGTTACGTTGCTGTCTGTTTTGCGGTTGCCGGCTGCAGCACTCACGCTCAATACTGGACCAATTTTTAAAAAAGCGTTGTTCTCACGAGGCCCTTAGACACAAAAACTTGGGAAAATAGGTCCAGGTTGAAAAATACCACAGTTACCCACTAATGATAAGTATTTGTTGCCAAACAGTATAAACCACAAGAAATACATTTGAAATGTTTTATGACAAATTAAAATTCAGTTTCATACATTTAACTATTGACCACACTGGTATCTGCAAATGAATTGCTCTTGGTGTTGCTGCAGTAATACCTTCATACTTGATGAGCTAATTAAAGCAAACAGACCTCCTTATGGAGCTGCAAGGATGTCTTAAGTGTATGCAGTCCCTCTCCCAGCTCTACCTCTGATCAGGCCGTCAGAAAAATATGAGACTCTGCTCACCTCTGCCAAAGAAGGAGTGACAGTGTGTGTGATTTCTTTTCTGGTATATTTTTTGTTAAAAAAAATGGTCAGGAACAGTATTGAGTAGAGACTCCACATATACTCTCAAATGTTGACCTTCATGCTCATCTCAAACCTTCTCCCGGCTCCTTGTGGGCTCACTTCAGGCAAAGTGTGTAAATTCCCCTCTGCATTTCTTCCAGGTGAAGAATGCCAAAGAAAATCTGGAGCAATTCTCAACCAGTTTAAAAATGCTTGAAATGTTTGCTCTTGAACTTTAACTGTTGAGGAGATTGTTGCTACTGGCATGATTTTATTTACTTTTTCCTCTTCCACACCTGTGTACAGGAAAGAAAATTAGCTGAAGAGAATGTAGGCTGCTGTTGATTGCCTAACAAACATTGAATCTCCCACTGCATTTTCACTGAGGCCCATAGCTCTTCCATGATCTTGTTAACAGGGAAATATAGCTTTGGTCTGTAAATCGTCCAGTGTGCAGAGATGGGGCGCAGAGCTGCCTTCTGCAGGGGCCCTGGACCTTGCTTTGATCTCATTATAAAATGCAAATACACAGTACCCTAAACAGATCAAAGGTTCAACTTCCCATTGGATCTGAGGCTTAATAATAGCAGCCTGGAGCAGTTTTCTATTTTTTAAGAAGCGATTTGGGTAGCTACTGGTCCTCCAGGACATTATTTACTCTGGAGATAATGTTCCTGCTTCTGACTAGTGACTAGCCACAGCTCAGAAAATCCCTGCTCCTGTTGCTTATTTAAATAAGATTGGTCAGGTATGAGAATTTGTGCCTCCTGCCCCTATCTCCCACCTCAAGCTTAGGTTTGCAGGGCCTGAAATCTGAAAGTGTAAAATTGCTTCGGTGCTACACTCTCTGATACCTTCATCTACTTTCTTAGCCGGTATCATCATTACACCGTAAAGCAGGCATTTAAATATTAAGCACTTTGCTGATACTGAATTTTTCAGCAGCAGTGATACATATTTAGAGCGCTACTCTGTTCCTTTTGTAACCCACACACCAACCCAAAATCCAAAATGATCCTTTTCATGAAGTTCATAGTTTTTTCTTCTTCAGTCCAGTGTCCTATAAACCTTGGCTGAGTTGCAGTTTGATGAGTGATGACTTGATAACGCAGTATTTTTGTCTCATCCTGAATTCCTTGTTAATTGTAGAGACAGCAAAAGTGGCTGCGTACTGGCCCGGCGCTGACTTTGTCAGGTGGTGGGAGGGGTAGTGATTCACTCGGCAGCCAGTTTGATCCTGCTGTGAGGCGGGTTCCCGTGTCAGGAAGCTCCAGCCTGGCCACCCGCCCACCAGCCTCACCTTGCACCCGCCTACCGGCGCCCCACCGCTCACGCTCTGGCCCTTAGAGTGGGCGGGGAGAGCAGGCTGGCAGGCCTTGGCACGGATACATTTTGGCAGGAGCTGCTGTCCCCACACTCCGCTGAGTGAAGTGCTGACTGCAGTGCAGAACATAAAAGGCCTGAGGCTTCTATCGCTTCCTCTTGTGGCCTGCAGGCCTGTGTAGAGATGTTGGCTTCAATTTTACTTGAAACTGTAGCTGTCTTTTTGACAGTCATGGCTACGGCCTCTCAGTTCATCCCCCTAATATATATGGCTGGTGTTATCATTTTAAACAGTCATTAACCCTTAACAGCTCCCTCCCATCTGCTTTCTTTGCTCAGTGAGATGAGATACAGCAGCCAGTTGTAAACGCTGTTGTCCATGGTCATCAATTGATTCAGTGAACTTCCTCCTCTGTGATAATGAGATCTGTTGAAGTCGATACCTGACTCATAGGCTGGGACACACCACTTGTGCTGTCGCCTTTTTTTCTTCTTTCTAAGAATCATTTATAATGCAGATAACAGCGGACAAAGATGGGCTGTGATCCCTGCACACATTCTCAGTCAGAGCTTCAGGCCTTTGAAAAAAACACTTAATCAGTTTTTATTGTCGAGACATGCTCTTCAGTTGGTAGTTATGGAGAAATATGAGAGGTCAAGGCTGTAGGAGCTCTGTCAGTGAGTGTAGTCGTGTCTGTTGGGTAGCTAGTCTTCCTCTTCTGGCCTCTAGTTAGTGAAAGCTTGGCTTTTTCTCTGTGTTGGATAAGGGCTTGGATATGAGAACTATAGACTGAAGTATTTAGCTGACTGGCATAAGTAAGACTCAAGACTCTTTAATAACTGGAAAAGGGGTCAGGATCTGTATTTCTATGTCTTTTCCAGAGCTGTCCATTTATGTGGTGACTGAGATCATCACCTCCTGTGGGCCGTGCCCTTTCTTTGTCACAGATATGTAGCCTGAAGCACAGTTGGGCAAGAAAATCAACCCCGGTGTCACAGTTAAAGTTATGAACTGCAAGGAATTTGCAGCACATTTCAAAACAACTCATAACTGGAAAAATCATTAGTTAGTTCTTCTAGATTCTTCAGAGGGGAAGATGAAGGGCCACAGGGAGCTGCTCAGAAACTCTTTAGTCATCGTTCCGTGGCTAGAAAGATTTAGACAGAAATAGCACTTTGCTTTCCCTGTATTTTAACTTAGTTTTCCCAGCGAGTGGCCTTTTGCCCTCCATCATTTTTCTACTTGGTTTGCTGTCGCCTTTGTGTAGCGTAGTGTATGTACAGTCAGGGTTTAATATTGCTGAGAATGTCTGTGAATACTGCCACCCCATCAAAAGAAATCAGGAAAGTTTTCATCCTTTAAAAAAACTTTGTGTGCAATGAGTGCTTGTTAGTGTGAAGATTAAAATCCCAGTCACTCTGACCAAATGACCGACTAAATCACAGGTACATTGGTATGTGGAAATAAAGTTTGATGTTTAGGTGAAATTTCTGTTTTGCATTTTTCTTCCTCAACTGATTATAATTATAAAATCAGTCTGTTTCGCAAAAAGCTTACAAAAACAAACATTAATCAGCTTCAGCATCATTATGTCTCTATAAAAAAAAGGTCTGCTCTATTGCTCTTTTGAGCAGCAGCTTTTCTCAGTTGGATAAACAGCCAAGTCATCAGATCCTTGGAGGTGGGTCCAAGGTGGTGACATTACCCAGCTGTGACAAAACTGGACAATTTGAAAAATAATTTAGGTCAGGGATGAAGCAGTTACTGCTTTCACACTAAACTGCAGTAACATCCTCACTGTTAGTACCACAGTTTCCAATTTTAATTATCATTAGAAGCGTGTTTGATTAGCGTGCTTTGAAAATCTCACTGGAAAAACTGTACAGCATCAACCGGACGCAGGCGCGCAGATGCAACATGCAATGCAATGTGGGTTTGGTTTTTCAAATACCTTGTTTGCAGAGTGGGCGTGCAGCAGGCAAACCCAGTGATGCTACTGGTCGCTTGTCCTTATCTACAGTGACACAGACACTTGAGCAGTCATTTCAAAGACAGGCTGTTTTTGATGTTAATGGACATTTGATATGATTTTCTCATGTTGGTATACGGCATTGGCTATGTTATTATTTTAATGCTTATGCAAACAAAAAGTGCTGCTAATTTTATCTGTTATTTTCAGTATGAACCTTGGTGAAATGATTTCAATTTCAGCACATCTTAACAGTAACATGATAACACTGATAACCGTGATAATTTTGGTCTCTATAATTTTTAAATTTTAATATCGTTTCATTTCTAATTTAGGTTAAAGGTGCTGTACATAAGAATGTGGCCAAAACGGTTACTGCACTCAAATTCAAAATACTGCCGCGAGTCGTGTCCGCCCCCCCTTCCCCCACAGATTCGAGGTTGCTGGACAGCGGCACGCTGGAGACTGATTTGTTTGCCCACGGGCGGCTGCCGTGGCAGGGCTGCGTCGCCGTGTCCTTGATCTTCGGTTTTCCAGCGGACCGTNGACTGGTAGACAGGCCAAAACACAAATTCAAAACATTAACATGATTTGCGGACCGTAAAAATGTTTTTTAAATGCGAATATTCTGGCTGTACTATTGTTGTCGGTGAGATCAGTATGTTATATGAACATTATTCCTTAGTCTCTGTGACATATTAGGAGGATTTTATGACTATTTGCTTTATATTTCTTACATATAGCTCCTTTAAAGGTCCAGTGTGTTGGATTTAGTGGCATCTAGCACTGAGATTGCATATTTCGTTTTGGAGAACTGCGGTGGTTGATGTGAGAACACAAATGGCTCTATGTGGAGCCAGTGTTTGGCTTGTCCATTCTGGGCTACTGTAGAACAACATGGCTGCCTCCATAGAAGAGGACCTGCTCATTATGTAGATATTAATGCTCATTCTAAGTTAACAAAAACAAAACTATTCTTTTTTTTCCCCAGGTGATTATACAGTAATGAAAACATAGTTATGAATATTATATTTCATTTCTGCCAATAGATGCCCCCACATCCTACACACTGGACCTTTAACATTTACAGCTACTGTATTCTAAATTACAGCCAGTGATATGTTAAACTACAAGTAACCACAGTATGAATCCAAAGTAATTATGTTCACAGTCAAAAGTTGGCTAACGTAGCTAACTAGTTTACATGACATCCTCAGGCTGCTTAAAGGGTGCGGCACACACGAGCTAGGTTAAGCAGGCACAGTCTTCAATAAATTTTAATTGCCTCCACTATTTGTCTTAAGATAATGGGTTCTTCGTTTCTTTGATAGCTGTCCATGTTATAACAGTGACAATGCTCCTGTGGTGTGCTAAAGCAAGAAAACAATGCACTCAGTGAACTCTTATCTCTTATCTACCTTGGCTAATATTTTCCTGCACCTGCAAACATCACCACGTGAGATATTTTAGAGGCAAATTCTCTTTGCAGAACTTGTATTCTTAATATCATCTTCTGTTCTCTGTAAGTATTAATATTAACCTGTGCTAACTGTACACAGCCTAACACAGTCTGAGCCTCCGGATGCATTAGTTCAGTGATTGGTTAGGGTAAAATCAAATCCTCCCCTCCAGGAAACTGCTTAATAAGAAGCCAATGTCAGACTGAATAATGGAGTTGTACCATAATGGCTATTCAGTCTGAATATCAGGCTACCTTTGTTGACATTGGGATCACAGATGGTGCCTTTTAACATAGCCTCTTCCTGTGTGTGTGTGTGTGTGTGTGTGTGTGTGTGTACTGATTTTTGCCCTGACAAGGAGGCAGAGAAAGGAGGGGGGGGGGGGGGGGTACACTGATGAAATCTGCATGCTATAAATAGATCACAGTCCTTGGAATCTGCCTTTAACACTGAATCTGCCCTGTTAAATTCATCTAAGCTGGGTTAGACTGGCGACCGCTGCTGCCAGCTCCGTCTGTACATAAAATGTAGTGTTAGAAATGTAAACACAGTGTGATTTAATTTTAACAAATATCTTTAAGTTTGAGTCAGATTGATTGATTTTTTTTTTCCTTACTTTTTTATTTCTCCTGGTCTTTTTAAAATGTAATTAATAATATTCATAATTAAGGTAGCCTGCTCTCCCTGAAGAACGGTTGCCTCCTGTGAAGCATGCAGCTAATTTATCTGCCAGCACTGTAGCGTGCACGCAGCGTTTCCTTTTTAGAAATGAAAGGAAAAGAGGCTGCAGGACTAATTAGCAGAGGCTGGAGAAGGATCTTTTAAAAAGTCTACGGCAACCTGAGACTGCTGATAGGGTCAAAGGTCTGTAGCTTGACTGAGGCAAGCCCTCCACTGAATATCCACTTAGAGCGACAGGGAGCTCAGCCATGCTGCCTTTCATCCATACTGTAGGTCATTCACATCTGATAGGAATTTTAAAAGGAGTGCACTGGCCCCGATGATTGGCATGTTGATAAAATCTGCATGGCAAGTAATTATCTTGGAAATACGTCTGGCTGATGTTGTTCCATTTCATCTTTGTTTTAATCCACCTTCTCTCTTCTCCGGCAATTATTTAACCCCCGTCACCTTCTGTGTCAGCGTCTCACAGCTAATGGCTTCACTCTACTCTTCACAATCCCTGCTTTTTTGGAGTGAAAGGCGAGCAGCCATGTGTCTCTATACCACGCTGCTGTTGCCTGCCATTAAATGCTGCTTATTGATAAAGATGTCACCGTGGCAGAGGATATGTAGGCAAGGGTGTTTTTTTTGTCCTCTGCCTTGTCAGTGAAGCAGGATGGCTGTCTCTTATCCCAGAGAGATATTTGATCATCCTGCTGGTGCGTCCTCAGTGGGGTCAGCAGTCTGTGAGAGGGGGACAGTGACACAGCTGTGGCAGCCGAGTGGAACCAGTGATGGATGACATGCCAGAATGGGCCACGCTGCCTTCCCAGGCGCCTGTGTTGACAGGCTCGGCTCTCCACATCTCACATTCAGCATCAGTAGGGCTAATCGCGGGTCATGCCGGCCACAGATGTGACACATGAATATCGCTCCTGTAATTGCTCATTTGTCAACGTCACATTCTCAAAGAGCAGATATCTGCAGCCACGTTATTGAATAAAACTCGCTGTAATGGACAAATATAAAAATAGAAAGGTCCTCACAGGATAAAAGCACTGCTCTTTAAAGTGGCCATAATAGATATTTTAATGTTAACAAATTATCACATGACCACTAAATTATCACCAAACCCTAGACTGTGTGTAAAGATGTGTCTCCCACTGTACAAAAATGCCGCCAAAATATCCCAGATACGACTGCAGCCATCTTACATTTGTGACGTCATTTGGAGCCACTGGATTGAGTTTCTGTCCATAAACTTGTCTGACCAATTTACAAGCAGTGCCATTGATCATGAGCACACTGATTAGCACACATAGCTGCCCCACCCCCTTTTATAGCTTGTCGTCTGTCTTTATTATACAGTCTATGCTTTGCACTTGTTGTTTGAGTTAATTCATCTTGCAACTTATTTGTTTTGGTTACTCTTACTGCTCTCAAAGTGCTGTTTTTAACCACAACTGGCAGCTGTTATCAGCGGAAAAAGCTCTAACATCTGACTGTACATTACCTGTGCCGCACTAAGTAACTAACAGACACAGTTAAGATTAAGCTAGTGATAATAGTGGAGCATTTAGCAGCTTAAGAGCTAGATATGTTCCTCAGGCGTGGGTGGAAACCAAAATGGAGCTAAGAGAAGAGTGGATGATGGAGTAATATTTGTCAGGTGGGCATAAACTCGACACGACTCCAGATTAATGGAAATGTTGCTTTGCATCTTCTGGATGTGTAAACGTGCAACTAGGGTTTGGTGATATGAGGCTATGTACCATATGAAGGTAGAAATGCGTCCACTGGTAGAGATTTGGCAATACTGTTTCTATCGTGGGAGCTATTCAGGCCAGGCAGTGGAACAAATCAGGGATGGATTCTCATGTGATCTTGTGAGCTGCCTCACAAGGTACACTGATTTGGGCGGACATGGAGGAGGAGTGTGAAGTTGTAATGTGCAAACCTGTAACACTTGAAATTATTGTTCTTGGGAGCCTTGAAACTTCCATTTTTAAAGAATTTAGATTTTACTGTTTTGAGTCTTTTGTTTTTAAATGTCTCATTAGGCAGCTGTTTTTTTTGTTTTTGTTTTGAATTTCCAAATAAAAGAAGAAAATAATCAAATGTGATGAAGGATGGTATGGTTATTTTTATTTTAAACCATTTCCTAATTGAATTTACAGAACAATTACTGTCCTGTGATGTATACTGTTACTGTGATATGAAATTACGTAAAATGCAACAGAAGATTTTGGCCATGTTGCCCATCCCTGATGGCAACTGCTCGCCAAGGTGGTGGTAATATGTCACTGTCTTGTTTTATAGTTTGTTTCCACTGCCTCCAAGTGGCCATCAGTTACTGCAGGTTTATTTGGTGGGCAGTATTTTAACAGAGCATAGGCTGAAACAGATTTGTAGCCAAGGGCCACTTACAAACAGTATTTCTACGGATAAATATGGTGATTTATTGTAAATGCCATTCATTAATTTTCTTTTTGCTTCTGGTATCCGATGGTGAAAGCTACATTCTGTGTAACTACAAATGTATTGGCTCTTTTCTTGTACTATGTAAATTGTTTTGTGAGTGTGTGTGTGTGTGTGTTCATGTGTGTGCTCAGAGTGATTATAATCCAAGCCCTGGCTCTAAGCCCTTCAGCCTGTGCTCCACCAGCCGCAAGGCCACAGCCTCTCCCCACCAGTTAATTGCATCTGAATTAGTCCATTAATGTGGCCGTGTAGAGGGATGAAGGGGTGCACGGAGGTGTCTGGCCTCTTTTGACCACTGCAATGTATTATTAATGGGTCAGCAAGTCTGGCAGCTCTGCATTAAGTTGGCTAATGGACTGTAGGGTGGGTCTGTGATTTCCTTTCAGAAGGAAATCAAATCTAATACATATTACAGAAAAAAGGCTTCTCTTAGGCTTTTTTTTTTCAGAGTTTGTTAGTGAGAGCAGAGCAGTGATTTAAAATGAGACGTTGCTTCTTGCCGTTCCTTTGTGGATTTGTTCCCTGCTGACAGGTTACTGTGGGGAGTCCAAGGTTACACTGAGTCATCCGCCTGTGTCTGTCATGGACATGTACTATAATGTACTTTGCTAATGAAAAGCTAAGTATCAGATCAGATTAATTTGGATGATGGTAAATGGCTTGCTTTTTTCTCTGCTGGTGTAGTAGCCTTCAGGCCGAGTGTATTCAAGAGCCTGGGGATGACTTTAGGAATTGAAGAGTGAGTGACATGACAAGAGTACAACTGAATAAGAAAATAAAATTCTTTCGCTAGTTGATCTTCATCTTTGGTACTGACGGCCTAACCTTGTTTTTTAAGTGATACACACCCTAGTCATTTTGGAAATAGACTCAACATCAATACCAGGCAAAAAAAGATTTTTGTCACCAGAACCAGAGTGGTGGTATTCATATATTATATTTGATTCGGATCCTATCGTAAATTAACTATATTAACCTTAAAGTTCCCATAAAAAAACTGAAGTGGAGTGTTTTTATCTTCTATACTGGGATGTATTTCCCATTGAAACGGAATATTTGATTAGTGTACAGTTACAAGAAAGATTTAAATCAAATTGTTTGCATTTGATTGGACCACTAAAAAGTGGGAGGGTTTAACGTCAAGCACAATATGGTACCTCAACACACACCTCCTTCAACTTTAGATCAGGAGGATGAGGGAGAGACGAATGAATTAGACCTCCGCCACATTATTTTGTAAATGAAAACAAAGGTTTTGCCCACTGATATCCAGACACACATCTCTTCCTAACTCTTTCCATATTGCTTTGTTAGCTACTAAAAACACAAATGGTGAGGTGTGGTTTTATGTGACCTGTGTGGCTAGCAAGTCGGCTAAAGTCTAATTTGATTGGATGAACTTCTGTAAACACCCCCGAGTGCAGGATACCATTTTACTTGGTTTTACAGGAAGAGAAAATACAGGGATTCTGATGTAAAAATACATGTTTAGCACAGAAATAAATGATCAGTCAGAACAGGGACACAGGATTAAATCTGGAAAAATTATTTTTTTCATTTCATGGGGACTTTAATGGAATTATTCTTTCATTAAACTGCACAGTAATTTTAGCAGAATGCAGCTATGGTCAAATTTTGTTTCCTGACAGTCAGCAGTCACAAGAATATGACTATGCAAAGACAGAAGGTTAAAGAATGCATGTGACTGTTTTATTTATTTGCTGTCTGATAGTAACGTACATTTTGAGCAGCAGCATAAGCTCTATAATGTTTGTGTAGACATGCAGGAAAAATAAAAGGTCAAAACGTCTCACTTTTTCCTCTGCTCAATATAATGTGTTTTCAGTTGGACTTGTTCTGTTTTGCATTTGTCTTCCAAACATCCCATTTTACAGTCGCAGTACAAAGATGTAAAATTTGCTCCTTGCTATTTAAGCCTACAAAGAGAAGAATACATTGAAGTAGCACACAAAAGGCTTTCTGTGCCGTTACTTAATTTGTCTAACTCTTAAGTGGACAGTTGGCACTACCCCGTCACCATTAGTAGCTGCAGTCAGTTCTTCATTGTTAGTGGGCACTGTAGTCAGCAGGCTGCTGTGAGGCATTGTCAGAGGATAGCATCAGAGGCTCTTCTTCTGGCTGATAATTAAGTGGCGTACTGACAAACGGCTTTCATCAGATCCCTCATGTGGAACTGAGAGCATGCGAAGGCTTTCAGGGAGGATAAACCGGAGGACGTCACTTTGCCTCCAATCTTTCATGGCCTTGTGCTGCCTCTGCAGTGGAGGAGGAAGGGAGAGAAAAGGCGCCCTGTGTACTGTAGCACAGGAGAGAAGTGCGAGCCTGCGTCGCTCAAAGAGCCAGACTCAATTTACAGCGCTGTGCAAGGCGGCTCTCTTTGCTGATATTGTCAGTCTGTACTGTACCATTTCCCCAGTTTGTCTCGAGTGACCAAGCACACAGTATGTTCTACGTCTTTTTTCCCCTTTTGAGGATCTGTCAATTATTTTTGTTTCCTCAAGGCTGATATATAACTTGCGATGACCTTAGGCGCTAAGTGCATGAGACTAGACCGACAGAGTTTGAACTACTGTGACTATAACCCCCTTAAAACCCCTCTAAAAACTAAAATGTCCCATCACTGCAACCTCCCTGTTCCCAATCGCCCCCCAATAAAATCAAGGGCAGGATGAGTCTGGATGCTGTTTACAGGCTCCTCATTCGTCGACTTTATAAGCTGTATCAACATTTATTGTGTGCGTTCGCCAAACCATAAAAGGGAAACGGCTGTCTGTCACTGAGAAATGTGCATTGCAAACCAGTGTGTATATGCTCGGACAAAGACGGGTTTAGCTAATGTTAGCTCATCAGCAGCTAAAGTGGAGGCTGAGGAGCTGTTAACAGGATCATTTGGATGATATTTGATGTCTCGACTTACCAGCAATTACTAGAAATAGGGAACTAAAAGCAGTTACCGTCAAGTATAATTCCACATTTGAATGTATTTAATGATTAGAGCAGTGAAAAGGTCATTTTAAGATTTGCAGTAATGTAGCTGTTATACATGAATGTGAGCTACAGAGGGTTGGTTTTATAGATACAGAGTCATTTTCAAAATTAATTTCAAGCAAATATACTTATTTAAATATTTGTCAGTGGCACAGTTTAGGTAGTGAAACAAAATTCTCATGTATTTAACTGAAAAAAAACCCCACATTATTTCTCCTAATGTATCTGTCAAATGTCATATCTAGGGCTGTACTTGACTCAGAATGATGTCAGTCAAATCAGATCTGGCTGGTCAATACGAATATATGACTGCTCCGTCCATTTTTTCCATATAGAGTTTGAAATCTTGAACAGAATTTGGTGGGACATTTAGGGTGACAGCGACATTTATGTAATATAATAAACAAGCCAACCAAGCCCTCTGAGCTAATGAGTGCTAACTACGCTAATAACTGATTGGAAATGTGCAACAACATTTTTCGTTGACACTAGATATTAAGCAAAAGATTGACACTGTATCATATTAAGTTGCTGTGAGTTGTAAATTCACCACTTCTAAGCAGAAGGCAGAAGATAACGTTATCTCAGAGCCTGACTGGGCAAAGCCTCTTTTCCTCTGGGCTGCTGCCCTCGTCTCACTTAGCCTCACCCTGGGTCTGGGTCCGTAGCAGCATGTACCGGAGAGCAGCGTGAAAGCAAGGAGCGTTCACTCGACTTGAAGAACCTCAGTTGACTGAGTGGTCTCTGACTTATGATTTGAATATTGGACTTTCATGGGGCTGCCCTAGTCCCGTCATTTTTAAAATTATTTTGTACTATTTAACAAATGTACAGTTTTCATGGATAGACTAGTGACCCCTCAGGAAAGTACTGATGGGCCCATTTGATCCCCTCATAGACGATCCTGGCTCCAGCACTGCGCTGATTCTCATTTTTTCTCAAGTGGATGCTGCACATTTTTGTTTTATTCCCCTGGCTTGATTTTAATCCTGCCGTGTCTCAACCTTTCTGTTCCAGCCTAATCTGCTGTGTTGTATCGACTGGTTTACTGTTATCTATCACTCAATCCTGCCAACTTCCACAGAGGTCTGTGCCATTCACCATGTCTCCTCAATACTTCTTGGTTCATCGCCAATCACAACCCTGTCAAAGGTCAAAGATGTTCTGAAATAATCCACTTAATGGAATAATGCTGCACACTGCATCGTGCAATAGTGCAGCAAATGTAGCTACACCAGAGGTTGTACAAAGCGGTTTGACTGTGTGTGCGGTTTGGCTCTGAGCAAGAGAGTGAGACAGAAAGGGAGAGGCGCAAATATCAGCAAAAGAGAGACAAAGACGGATAGCTCTCTGAAGGACTGTGATCAAATAGGCCTCATATGAGTGGCTCTGGGCTTTTGTTGTAGTGTGACCTGCCATTCAGCGTTGCATTAAGTGAATTTTTCCCCCACAGCTTTTCAAATCTGCAGTGACCGCCTCCCAATTTATAAGGGGAATGCTCGAATTTCAAACGTAGCATTCAAGCCAGGGCTGTAACCTCGAGTGCACCTAGAAAATAATGCAGAAGTTGTTTTTTTCCTTGAATTTCTGCAGGTCCATTCCAAGGTTGGCCTAACCGCAACAAAGCAGGTAGGGAAGGGAATGTGGGTGCATGTGTCTGAGTGAGATTGAGTTCAGAACATTTATATTGGAGCTTTTGGTCTCTAACCCCATTGCTTCTGTTGAAAAGGGAACATCCTTGGTGCGGCATTCATAAACTTCTTTTGTGCTTCTCGAGAACTATGGGGGTTTTGTTTTGGCTCGGTCTATTGTCTGAGCTCTATAGGTTGCAGTGTCCCTGGATTACCCTCAGCAAAATTACTCGTCAGATAAAAGTGGATTGCTTTGCTTGCTTGATCAAAACAGGCAGGTAAGCTCAACATGTACTTTTACTTTATTTTTGCAGATTTCTTTGGTCGATGAGTATTTGACAGTGGTTAAAGAGGAGCTATTATGCTCATGTTCAGGTTCATACTTGTATTTAAGGTTTCTAAAAGAACATATTTACATGCATTAATGGTTAAAAACCACTTTATTTTCCTCACCTGTCATTTTAAGCCCCCCTTCTAAAAAAAGAAAAAAAAAGAAAGAAAGAAGCTGAGTCTGTGTTGCGGGTGCTCCATATCTCGGCTTCTTTGCACCGTCATTGCAGCCAGGGGAGTGACTGTAATAGAAAATAGCTGCACTTTCTACCGTGAAAAATCCCCAATAAAAGCTTATAAACACAAGCTGGCATGTTCCAGCAGAAATATTATTTGAAATTAGGGAGAAATTAACAACATCAGCAACCATGATTTTATGTTTCCCTGATGTTAGCATGTAGCTTCATTAAACAGTGTATGCTACGTCACTTGCAGTAGCTGGCCTGGAGCTGATTACAATAGAAAGAAATCCGGCACACTATGACGTCATACGGCAGCGAGAGTAGGAAAAGCAGTGGGAAACAGGGTTATCAAAACAGAAAGACACCTGGCCACCTTTATATGAATATCCGATGTTGCAACATTAAATGTAAGACACAAAATATGGAAAAGCATAATAGAAATGTGCACAGCCTGGTCTATAATGACTTGCTGTATATCAGAGATAGTCTTGCGTCCTTGTGCATCTTTCTGAGGTGACTTTCTTCCGCGAATGAAGCACACTCTGTACCTGCAGCCTCCCCTTGTCTGTCTCTTTCCTTTTCCTGCAGTTTGAATGTATGGAGCTGGCCCTCTGGAAACAATACACCTGTGGAGGCTGATGCAAACCAGTGACCTCGGTTGTCATCTCAATTGGCTCCCTGTGGCAGGCAAACCTTGACAGCTTTTTTTCCCCCCCTTTGTTTCTTGTGTTTATTTTCATTAATTATAGCTATTTAAAAATCCCAAATAATAAACTCCAAGCATATCACTGTTGCAAATGTTCTGAAAGATTTTTTTTGTGTGCTGCCATCACTGTTTTCCGGATAACGTGTTCTTTTTTGAGTCCTCACAACATGTAATCGCTTATCAAGCTAATTTCTTTCTTGCATGTATTGCCCTCATTATATGAGCCTGCCAGTGAAAAATGGGTTTAATTTAGCCAAATGCTCACTGTTAGGGGGGGGAGAGAAAAATACAATTTCCCCATAGTGTCATCTCCTTCTGCACAAGTGGCTGTTGAGTTTTAATTACTATAATACCTCAAAGTGCTACGCCAGATGACCTGGGTCTAGATAGTCAAAAGTTAGTGATCATTTTGATTTTTCTTGATTGCTCATTTGCTTTTGTCTTTGCATTATTGACATAGACGTAGAGCTCTCCTCGCACCGAATAACAGGTTATTACACTTATGACAGATTTCACCTTGGCGTGTATTTTTCTGTGGCAGGCAAGCAAACTGTTTATGTTTTATTAAAGCTACATACAAGTGAGTAAAGATCAGAGGCTACGGGGTTTAAAACCTAGCATGCCAACACATTACTACGAGATGCCAAGGGAGGCAGATCAAATGCCTTTGAAGATGGTTAGAAAAATCAAGTTGAAAATCGTTATAGTTGACTTCATTGGTATTTGAGTGTGGGCTTTGGGTCTCTCCGTAGCTTCGCTAGATGCGAGAGTGCTTTGCGGTGAGTGTTGGCAGACTTTTTGAGTCTGACAGTATGGTGTCGGAGGGGGAGGGTTCACTATCGTCAATAAAGCTTAGGTAGTGCTAAATAGAGTTAAATATGTCTTTAATAGGCTCTTAATGTAATTATTTTTGTCAAACTCACTTTACCTACTGTACTTCAGTCTCTCTTGGAACCTTTAGCAAATTTCTTATGATTTTTTTTTTTTGTGAAAGTGTTAAAACAGCAGGTGACAGTGGTTTTAAGTGTTCATAAAGTGAAGCGTACAGCCTCCTGGCACTCCTTTGTCATCACACAGCAGGTTTTCATCCAGTCAGTCAGAAGAGCCTCGTTCTAATGGCCTTAGGGTCACCGCTCTTCTCTCAGCTAACAGGATTAAATCATCTGGTGATTGCACCTGGACGAACTTACCTTTCTCTACCTGTGTCTATGTGAGTCCAATATTTTTTTTTTTTTGCAGCGCTGCCTTGCTGAGCGAATGCTGTGGCATCCCACATGCCTTCCCACACCCACTACAAATAGACAGCGAAGGTGCTACATTCCGTGGCCTCGGTGCAGATCCCCGAGGCTGAGGAGTATGTTCTGTGTTGGTGGGCATGTCACAGGGTCCATATAAAATAACAAAGGCCTAAAAATACAGTAATCTACCTGTGTGTGAGTGTTTGTGTGTTAGTGTGTGAGTGTGTGTTACTGTATCTCTACTCTTCCCGTTGCCTTTATTGTGGGCTTACTTGCTGCACTCAATTCTTACCGCTCCTCACTGTCACCTCTTTGTTTCTGCCTTCAGTCTGTCTCTTGGTTCGGCTCGGCAGATATGTACCCGTCAATGAAATTGTCAATTGAAGATATATGGAGATATTGTGGTTTTCAGCACTCAAGTCAAAATAAAAGATAGATTTACTTTTCCCAACAACTGTGGCTACAGATGAAATACTTCAGAGAATTCTGTATACAGTCTGGTAGTGTATAGTATAGTGTTGAAGCATTTTGTTGAGGTAAAACACTAAAAGACCATTTGATTTGTTTGTTTTTTTATTATTTTTTTCAGTTCTGTATTGGAGATATCGTAACATCTTATGTTTTACAGGCCTGCAACATGTACTTTTTTAAAATCTAAAGAGTCTATAGGTTCTTCATAATATTTCTTCAATTCATAGATTTAATTTTTGTAGAGAGTAGGCCTTAAACGTCATTAAATATTCCTCAAATTGAATTTTTGACGTCGTAATTACCATAAACATTTTGTCTAATTTAATTTATCCATCTTTAAAAAAATATTTTTGTCAGAATGACTCAAGCTCTTTTGTGTGAAACTCCTTATTTCTGATATTATAAATCTTTAAACCTGCCACTGAACCTAAAACTGTCTTTTTACTTCTTACCTTCACTTACCTGTTGCCAAAATTTAGATTAACTTAAATCACTCTAATCACCGTATTCCCACACAAAAGCTACCTCTGCACGGGACCACATATATTGTATATGATAAATTTATACTTACCTGCAATTCTTGAATAAAATAAAGATTTGTCCAAAAATCAGCCTTAAATTTGGTTAAAAATGATCTTGAAAAGGTCTTAAAAAGCACAAAATGTAAGTGTCTGATACCTGCAAACACCCTGTTTTTCTTTAAGCAATGTTATACGAGAGGGTTTACTTTACCATCATTATTGGCAAGACAGTAATGCGACATGACCGAGGCGCTTGAGTCACAGTTGGTAACTGTTATACAACAGTTACCAGCAAAATAAAAGATACAGGCTCATTAAAAATGTGCTCATATAGTGAAACGATTTCCTCTCAAAATAAAACGCTTTTTGTTAATGTTTTCTTTGTTTCCTTGAAAATACATGGGTTCTGACTAATAACTGGAAACATCACGTCAGTAGACTCCTATGTAATGAAACCTAGTTACTAGTTCAGCAAGTAGGCCGACCCTTAACGACCTAGCAACAGAGTCGATTTCTAGTCAACGTTGAGTCAGCCAGCCGACTTGACCTAACGGTTATGCTTTGTAGAGATCGTGGGATTTTCCAAACTGAATAAATACCACATACATAGCCATAAAACTACCTTGCTAACTCAATCTTGTTGCAACTAAGATATCTGCTGAAAAAAAAAAAAAGTTTCCATCGGCAGGCTTAGCTGCTATGTCCTCAAACTTCACACGTAGACTATTTTTAAGATATTGCCGTGTCATCGACTACTGGGCGCAGCTAATGTGATTCAAACATTCCAGTAAAAGTTAACTCCAGAGCGCTGTACAAGTCAAAATTTATTGGGAAAAGATAGTAATCATTTGCAACATTCTCAGCGTGTTTTTTATCCAATGAAATGTTCTGCTTCAATCCATATTTTATGGCATTTAGCCTTTCAAAAACATTTTCACTGCGGTCAAAAATGTGATTGCCCTCCAGCTCACTGCACACAAAGGGAGGCACGCATCTGTATTAACAGGGCGGTCTAGCAGCAACCTAGCAGCACCATAAATTATAGTAATTGAAGAAAGTTGATTTAAATCAAAATGAACAACAAAGCGATCCATTTTTCATTCAGCTCTGAAACTTAAAATGTTGCCATGGAAATGGCAGAGTAATATTTGTAGTGGTGAGGATGGTGTGCTGTCGTGGCACATGGCACGTTTTAAATGTCTAGTTTATCAATCAGATTGCGTGGTCAGATCTACTTATTATATCATATTGATTAACCTGCTGATTATTTTATCAAGCTATCTTTTTTTTACAAATAGGAAAATAGTGAAAAAATGGCCGTTATAATTTCCTCACACCTGAGGTGACGTAGCACTATCAGCATCATGCATACGTACAAGGCTAGCAACAAATCCTCACATCTGAGAAGCTCAATCCAAATGTTTGGAGTTTTTCCCTTTTGAAAAATGCTTAAATTATTTATCCATTAAAAGATTAGTTGACAATAAGTAAAAATCTAATATTATAATACTATAACTGAGGGCACACGAAATGCAACTTTTTGCATGCAGCAGAAAATGCTTTGTCATTTTAGACAGACCACCCTTGCATAAAACAATTTTCAGACAGTGATAAAAATTCACTGCTGTGTACAGTGACATCACTCTTTATGGCGACACCGGTCCATGTTCATCAACACATACACAGCCCTAAGGTCTTTATGTCCTTCCATTTGTTTGGCTGATGTTTCACGCGCTCACTCATTCATTCACTTGCTCAACTCACCCACTCAACCACCAGCTCTTTCTCTCCGTCTCACCATTCATCCATCCAACAGATCTTATTTCTGTATTTTTCAAACAGATCTGAAGCATCTATCTCAGCAGTGGCTCAATTCTTTTATATCCCTTCATCATTCAGACGTGCTGACAGGTCAATTAGAGGTTGAGGTCCTATATCCTCCAAGCGATGGCACTAGCAAGAATGTTTGCTTTGGTTCTTCTGATTCGTCCCCTCCTCTGTACAGACACTCTATACCAGATATTAGATGTGGCAACACAGGCCTGTATAATATTTTTACATGGCTGTTTTTCTCTCTCTCCAAAAGCCCTGTGGTACATTCTGTCTTCTTTTTCTCTGTGAATATGAAAAGACATGTTGATTTCATACAAAATGGGATAAACTTAAACGGGAGTGGTACTGGAATCTGGTACACAATGTCACCTAATCTAACCTTGCCTTACTCGATAAGCGTGAGTCTGTGCATCCCTTTGCTTTTCTCGCCAGACCTGCTCTTTATTGAAAATGTAAATTCAACCCAGGAATAATTTTCAGTTGGATATATTTGCCTTTATGAGCGGCTCCCGTAGCGGAGGTCATTGTAATGTTTAACCGCTGGTTCCTGACACCGATCACCACCGCCTGTTTTCCCACACACCGCAATACGAGGGAGAACACTTTGATCACAAATACAGCAAATCCAGTAGCATTTAAGTTCCCCTCCATTTGGAGTTTGATCTTAACACTTTAAGAGCACCTCTAGGTCATCACAGACTTTCACTTGGTGTCAGGAATGTTTCAAGTAAACTCACATCTGCCTCTTGTTGCTTTTTGTTAGTTGTGGAAAATATAAGAGTGGGCAGTGTGTTGGTTGGTTAGAGCCCCCGCACACTTTCTTTTTTTTTTTAAAGCTTTGTCTAGAGGCATAAAGTTGCAGGAAGATGGTGTGAATGTGGGAAGGCCAGGAACCTACGGGGACATCGATTTGTTCACGTTGGACCACAGTGTGACTCTTCCTCTCCCTCGGTTGCTGGTGTTCATCCCTGTGTCATAACCGGTATGTGTGCATACATGTGTCTGTCCCAGCATGCCGAGTTCGCTCCCTTGGGTCCCTGACCGTGTGCACAGGGTGCCTCCTCCTCCCCAGCTGTGAGGAGCAGGGCTCTGACATGGCCTGTCCCTTTAGCTCACTCTGAACGTTTGACACGCCGAGCGCAGAGGTCAGCCTGACCTACTTTCCCCTGGCGGCCCTTCTGCTGAGCTGCAGCGCTCCTCAGCAGGGGGGGCAGCGAGGGCGGAGCTGCTTACGCCTCCACTGCTGTCCTGGTGTGTTAAATCACCGCCATTTGTTAGGAGACACGTACCAGTGTGTGCGCGTGTTTTTTTTTTTTTTAGGTGTGTAGGAGGCATCCCACATGCACAGACATACACACACACACGCAGGCTTGTGCTGAGGTTGGATATGAAGTGCTCTGTGGGGGTTGCAGGTAGATGCTGGGCAGCACTTGGGCAGGACCCCTGCAGTGAGCTCTGTCTGACTCACTTTGTGTATCACTGTTCACACCCTCTGACCTCTCCTACCTACTTCACTTCCCTCTGTACTGTAGATCCACTTATACCCTAATGCAGAACTTGTAGCCTACTGTCTTAAGCAAATACTCACACAGACTAAGGTTGTAAATCTAAGGAGCTGCTGCTCAAATGCTGACATATTGTTTATATGCGCAGCAGTAATTGGCCTTAATTTTTCATCAGCCTATCGTTGTCTTGCTCTCCCCATTCTCTCCTACTCAGCAAATACACTGCGATCTATCAAATGCAGCGACTGTTGCTGTCACCGTGTTTTCTTCTTCTTCTCCCCCTGCCGCTGTTGTAACATTTTAAAACCCTCTTTTGTTCTGGTTCATCTCTTCGCCTACAAATGACCCACAGCCTGTTAGTTTCACACCACTAATGTGTCTGAAGCAGTGGAAAGAGTTTGTCTGACACAATACGGTACGTCGCGGACACAGGGCCTGTCAGGAGGAGAGGAGAGCAGGCAGGCAGAGTTCATTAAAAAGTAAACTTCTAATGTAGCGGCAGGCCTTGGCTGCTTGACTGTATCAATGATTTAGGCTCAGCAGAAGGCCCTTAATGGATAGAGCCACCTCTCTGTGCAAGTTCAGCCGCTTCTGTCCGCCTGGCATCAAGTGGCACACACACTCAGAGGCTGTGAAGGGAAAATGGTTTTAAGTACTTAAGTGTGTATGGCATTGTACAGCTTGCATCACACACCCTTCTGCTCAGACGCTCCCCCGTTGGACATGTCGCAGGGTTTTTAAAGTGGCATAGTAGCTGGCTAAAATGAGAGCCTGGTATCTGTTTGTCACCATCCACTATGCATGATCACCTCCTGCGTTCATGTTGTTTTATTCTTCTGAGTTGAAGTCGAACTGTGACGAGGCGAGGGACAGAGTGTGGCTCAAAGGACAAGGCCCGTGTAGTGCTGCTGTCACTGCAGCCTGTGTGAAGTAGTCTGGCTGGGCCGAGGTAGAGAAAGAGCATCTGTGAGGATCTCTAGTCATGTTTATGTGTACTCAACGTTGGGCTCAAACAATAAGTCCTTTACCAGGGTTCCCACGAATCCTTAAAATGTCTTAAAGGGCATTGGATCCTTAATTGGCATTAAAATCTTTCCCATGTCTTTCCCATGTCTATTCGGCCACATATTGCAAAAAAACACACATTCGGTATTCGGTGGAATAAGTGAAAAGCAAGGCCGAATAATAGCGGCGTGTTTTGATAACGCAATCAAACAACGTGCCGTGACGGGCGGAGTAAAATGTCAGCAGTGTGGCGATCCGTCCGTCACCACACCCGCATTTGCGACTAAAAATAGTTTTGAGCGAGCAAAATAGGCTTAAATCATTCAGCACACTGTGCGAGCAGCCTACAGATTTCAACCACCAGCAGAAACGAAAGGCGAATCCCACCGATTGTGGGTTGAACGGGGGTCACAGACACAGACAGTAATGTATTCCTGTCAAATACGGCGGCCATCGGCTTACCGGCGACGGAGAAGTCGGCTCCAATAATATCCTCTTCTTGGCGTCATGACTGCCCAGAAGTACCTGAACAGCCGAGCCAGCCGAACACAGGTATGTGACGTGTCAGAGGAGAAACGAGCCGTTCACGGCCCACAAACCTCACCGCACTTTAGGGACTGTTCTTTACTTATGAAGGGACTTGTCAGGGGAGGAGGGTGGCTGGTTGATTCTTATTTTATTTATTTATTTTATTTTGATCCCCCCTATGTTAATCACTTATTGATGCTGTTTTTGAAGTATGAATAAGTCAATAAGTAATTTATTCCATTGAAATATCATTGATGTATTATAGAAAAGTGATTTATCTTTTTATAAATGACAAAAGGCACAGCTGCCTCATTTTCGCTGTGGTATCCTGATACTACTCAGAACCATGATATTTTCATTGGTATCGTACAGTGGGATCCAATTTTGGTACCGTGACAACACTAATCTGGAGGGGGTTCATCTGCAAAAACTAATAAAAAACTAAACGATATTCAGTATTCGGTACTCGGTATTCGGCCAAGCGTTTAATATTATTCGGCTTCGGCTTCGGCCACAAATTTTCATTTCGGTGCATCCCTAGTTAAGACATGGGAAGTAGGATGTTGCATAGTAAAATCTCAAAATAGATTCACATTTGCCTTAACGTCACGCATATCAGGATAGTGGGATATTTTGTTTGTGGCCAGGATGCTCAGAGCAGAGGATTCACTGTCTGCTAGCAAGCTGTCACTGTACCTGGACGATAAAAATTCAACAAAAATTGTCTGTTTAACCAAGATTTCAGGATAAAGCATATGATGTTGGTGTACTATTATGCAAAAAAGTTTTTCAAACTCAACACAGTAGGAATCAAGCAGTGGAATCCCACATGCAGAGGGAGAAACAAAAAATCGCCAAGTCATGTTTTATAATAAACTTTTGGGCAAATTGTTTCTAACCCTAAGTAAGTGATGCTGTTTTTTCCTGTTATTTTTTGTTTTAATAAAATGAGTCTGAGTGGCATTAAAAAGTCTTAAAAGTCTTACGTCTAGCTTGCCTTAGGAACCCTGTCTCCTCCCAGGGCCTCCATATCACCATTACTTTGTCCTAAAGAGTTTGGATTTATGTGTCAAGTCTATGTGACTTTTCACACCTCATTCTACAGATAAGCATTTTCTGCATCATAGCATTGCGCATACTCACTCGCAGGCAAAGTGGCTATCATGTGGCTGGATTACATTCAGACCACATAGAGTTCTGATCACAGCGGAAGCCTGAGTGCTTCCATATCTAGTTTTAAAGATCCGATAGCAGTGTGACCAAAATATATTGTGGTTTGAGAGCTTTCCATGAATGTATTTTGGTATGTAACAGAGGCTGTAATGGTTAATTATGCTTTATGAGCCTGTGGTAAAACTTAAAATAGAATTACAGCTAAAACCTCGATGAATTAATTAGTCCATCGACAGAAAATGAATGAATTGATGATTGATTATTCGTAGCGCTTTCATGCAAATATAGAGATTAATGTGAAGAGTTGCTACTTCTTTGTGTTTTATTTCATGTCAAAGATGTCACTTTGCGCTCTCAGAATTTGTGATGGGCATTTCTCACTCTTTTTTGACATGTCAGGGATACTCACCTTGCTTTGCTGAGGGGCCACTTTTGCCAAATGACAGGAGGCCAGGGACCAGTTAATAAACAAACAATAGTATTTATCAGTACATGAGTTGCCTAATTTCAACCTTTCAGTGTTTGCCAAAAGGAAAATCCAGTCGCAGCAGCCCTCCACAGGTCAGATGTACGCAGGGGGCAATTCTAGCGTTTCTAGGATTTGAGGGCAATTGGGGCTTAGGTTAGGGGATCCTATAAACAAGCTGTATTTTGATGCTTTTATATATACTCTTGCACCATATTTACACCCATGTACAATAAAATCCCCAGTGTGAATCAACTTACTTTCATTGTGAATTAGAAAATGGTCGGCAGGCTGCCAGGGACACTATTGCCAGCCAAACTTGGCCCACGGGCTGTAACTTGAATGTCACTGTCACAGGCTAAACGATTAATCAGTCCATCAAAATAATACTTGACAGATTTGTTGATAATAAAAATAGTGACTAGTGAGACAGACTGCATGTTTTAAATGTGAGAATCCCCTTGTTTTCTGTCAATTTTATTTTGATTCGTGATCATGTTGTGTAGGCGTACAAGGACAACTTGTATTAGAGAATCTGTGTCTCTTATTACCCTGTCTATTGTATTTTGTGCTGTTGTCTTTGTCTGTGTGGATTAAATTTCCCGTGTTCAGGTATTTCTGTGATACTCCACCCAAAATCTTTGGAGTATCAAACACTCAGCCCTGCAGTCTTTAAAGGTGGCTGTTAAAATTTAGTGTTTCAGAAACAACGGGAGCCACGGTTATCTTGAGTTTGTGTCAGTTCTATTGGATTACAATGGTGGTGAGACAAAAAGTGTCAGAAAGCGTTACAGCATAATCCACTTCTCTGCTGCCTGTTCTCATGCTCAGTACGTTGCAAACACACAGAGCTATTTATGCTACTTCAAGTAGGTATTTGTAGTTCGAGGAAAGGTGATATTGTGACATGGAAGGAGCTTCTCTAACCATATTTCTTTTGCTGAGCACACAGAGATACAGCAGAGCAGTGAATTATGCTTCAGGTGTGTTAAGAGGTTCCAGCAACTGACAATAAATTTCATACAATAAATTCAACCTTGATGGGAACTAGAGTGAGTTGTCATCAAACGTGTTAACCACAACTCTATTAAACAAACAACTAAAAGTATCCTCAATGCTACAATACAAGAAGTAAGTGCTAAGATGGTGTGTCAAGATGTAATCTTAAAAGTTGGGTTTTAGGGTCTGCGGCAGAGTAAGGGCTATGATTCTGCTGTCCTGACTTCGGTGGGGACTGCAAAGTCAAAAAAAGATCCTTGACTGAGATTAGCAACCACAGGGGCATTGTGCTCCTTTGTGCAGTGGGCACGCCATAGCACAGGGTTGGGCCATGATGTGGAGGTTTGACGGAGTAGTTCCCCTCGCTGCCCTCCAGATTAACACCAGAGTCTTGAACTTGATGCGAGCCGCAACACAGACCCAATGTCATGAACACATTTTGGGGGATCCATTGTGACATGAATTCTTTGTGAAGGCGCAAACTGCAGAGTTTTTACAACCTGCTTTCAAGCCCACAGGGATGATTGTTTGATACTCAGAAGATAGATTTTGGGTTGAGTTTCACTTTCAGAAAATATTCCCTTCTGGCACAGAATTGTTTTGACTGTGGCGCCAGTTTCCCCCCTCTATATTTTGTGTTGGAGAAGAGTGTTAGACTTATTCTGGATTGCATTGGCATTTCAGAGTGATTTAACCAGAGAGATTGACAGCATTACAACGAGGCTGTCATTATCATCCCTCCTGTGGTATAATTGCCTATACTGTTGAATAAGCAGCTCCCATCTTTTGCACTTGGGGGTCTCTCTTTCTCTCTCTGTGTGTCTCTCTCTACTTATCTTCTGCATCCGTTAAACTCATCAGAGAATCCTACAGCTTTTTAGTGTGGCCATCTGTCAATACCACTCCATAAAGTGGAGTGGAGAAACGTGTGCATCCATTGGCTCTTGTAAGCCCTCAGCTGGCCTGCCTCCAGCTGGTTCTGAGGGCCTAGCCGTAGCTGGTTAACCCAGGCCTGGAGCATCGCTCTCCAGCCCTTGTGGCTACTTCAGCCCACCTCGCCTCCCCAATCAGGCAGCTGGATGAACCTCCCTCTTCACCGCCGTGGAGTAGCTTGTAACACTGTAATGAGTTAACTTTCAGAATGATCTACATAATTTATTTCCTGCCCCCACAGGAGCTCGCTGAAGCATTAATTAATATCAGGCCCTGGTATCAGCAACCATCCCAGTGTGGGATTCCTTCTGGCTCCTATTTTTGGCACCCGAGGAATTCGATATGTTGTGCAACCAGAATGCAGTTTGTTGGACATTGATGAAAGATATCGCTTCCTGGTGGCTTTGTGCGCAGATTGAGCTCCTTTTATATGTGTGTGTAGAGTGAAATCTGGACACAGTTGCAGGCCAGATCTCACGCCACTGAAATGAGCTGACCTCGATGACAGGAGCCGTGACTAAACCTAAACGATACATGCCAACAAGTTGTACGCCCTTGTCGCTGCTGGCAGTGATGTTCTCCTCACTCGAGTACTGCAGACTTGTTTATGTAATCTGATTTTTGATATGTGTTTACTCACCTCGCCACCTTTCTCTCTGTTTTTCCCCCACAGAACTCAATAAGGCACAATCTGTCATTGAACAAGTGTTTTCTCAAAGTGCCTCGCTCCAAAGATGACCCAGGAAAGGTGAGACTTTTAAGCATTCATTTGATTATAAACTAATAAGAATGCATGTAATTATGATAAAAACACACACATAGGGGAATATGTAGCATCTCAGCTGGCAGAATTCACTGTTTCAACATTTTTTTTGTTGTGTATCATGCTATCTCTGGTAGAAAAATGTTACCTTTGAATGGCTGCCAGGACTCTGACAGTCTGGAAATGCATGGCATGCTCGTAATCTATTATGAACCTCCCACCCCCACAGAATTGCATTTCAAATGTAAGGAGAGACTAGTTTGTTGGACCAGCGCAGACAGCAGATGTGGGCTAGCGGCGGGAAAAAAAGCCACAGACTGGTAGAGATGGGGCCGTAACAGGGTGGAAGTCAGGTCATTTCCAGAATCTTGTGTCCCTGAAGTATTTACTCAAGGTGAATCTACTCAGGGAAAGAAAATCAGACCTCATTTGCTCTCTGCTCAGCTCCCATTTTTCTTCCCTGTAAAAGGATGTATAGTCTAACATGTTAATTTGACATTTGAATCTCAGTAGGAGCCAGATTTACTTCGCAATCTGTAGCGACATCAACCTGATAAGTAGTGTCCCCCGGTCCACTGAGTAGTTCATGAAGGAGGGAGCCTATGGGCCTATGTTTCGTATGATGGCGTGCATAGGTCTAACCATATGTAGCCTAACCCAGATTTCATCCCGGTGCTGTCAAAGCATACGCTACATATGCTTAGGGAACCGCACAAATAATTACACACACACACGCACGCACACACCGACACATGCATGAAGAGCTACGCCTAGCTGTGTAGAGGATGGGGACTGAATGCTAATTTCATGTTTTGCTGTAATCCTCTGATATTGACACTCCTGGGAGCTGCTCCACTAAATACAAAATAATCTATTGCTGTATGGATCCCATTCCAAATGCATGGCCAACATGCTCGCATCCTTAATGTTTAATTTGGAATTTTCCTCACTCCCTTCCCCCCCGAAGACAACTTCAAAGAGGCGCTAGCCGCTCTTGATATGTTGCATCAATATTGTAATGTGGCAGGAATATGAGAACTGCTGGTTGGATGAGATAGGAGAGTCATGTCGCTCTCTGTCTGACTCTCTCTCTCCGAGATGGTGTAAGAGATGACAGTTGGTATTGTACATACACACACACACCCTGTCTACCTCGGAGGTAGACTTGCAGCCTCCGAAGGCCACCGTTAATAATCTTTATTTTAATTGGTGGTACGTCTCAGTCTAGAGTTGCCTGGATAACCAGTGTACTTGTGTATGTGTTTGTCCTTCCTATATTTACACAGAAAAGGGGAACTAGATGACAAAATTTGTGTTGATGTAGGAAAATGAGCTGCGTCATTTACGGGTAGAGAGCAGGTAGAGTACATGTGTTATCAGGAGCTGGATTTTTTTTTGTAACTATCTTTACAGCAGCCTTTGTTTTATGGCTGCAGAGGATATTGTAGCTTTGCCCCAGACTCCACGGGCACACTTTACTTGGCATTGCTTCAGTATATTGCAGTATATTTGTGAATAATTTAATGACTCTTTATATGTTTTTCTTTTTTTCCTGCCAACTCTCTGGGGGTGGGTGTAGGGAAATGCAGAAACTCCCCTCCCATGAGGGTTCACTTAATGTTTTCTTCCCCCCCTAATTAAAAGAAACGCCACTGAGCCTGACTTTATCTTTCTGACTCCTAATTTTGAAACATCTGCATTTAACCCCTGCATCTCGACACGGAGATGGATCGCATGTAGAGACAGTTTTTCCTCACCTTTACATACATCCTTCAGTGCGTTTTCTTGTAAAAACATGGGGTATGTAATGAGGTTTCTGCTGCATTTTTTCTGTAGCCTACATCAATATGAGATGTTTCTTCATCTTTGCTTGATTGTGCTGTGAATTATTCTTCCCTCTGAGGGAAATGTTAATTGACCCCAAAGCCTCGCACATATTAAAAACTTATAATTTTAACCCCCTGACGAATATAGGCCAACCCGGGCTTTTCATTTTAACAATTGCAGCAGTGGTGTGTGTGAGCTGTGAAAATAACAGATTTGCTTGCTTTAACAAGAGCACGCCATTATGCAGTGGTTATTGTATAGATACTTGAGATACAGCTTGTTCCTGTGGCCTCTCCTGTTTTTCAGAGAATTTCTCGTGGAAATACCAATTATTCTCTCTGCTAAGGAAGTAATTTTAAAGGTCCTGATCTCACTTTCTCTCGACAATTGAGATTTTATCGGGGGTCATATGAAATATTAAAAATAAATTCAGAACTTGCAGGGCCTTAGGGTAAAAATCTGTACTGTGAGCGGCGTTCCTGTTGGCTTCGAGGAAGAACACCATTGAAAAATAAATTAAATGGGGCCGAATGCAAAGATAAATAATGCAGCCTGGTTGTGGAATTGCTAGCTGCAGCCCCAGAGCCAGCCCCAACTGTTCTCTCCTTGATTAGCCTCGCTCAGACCTTAGAAGAAAGCAACACGGCAGGGCTAGCGCCTGGGCTGAGACTGTGGAGCCTTCATCCTTGGCAACAGCACTCTGACTCAGTACCTGAGGCTGAGGAAGTACAGCTTCAGGAAAGGCTTAGCATTTCACCACCACCAGCTGCCCTCACCAGCCTCTCATTGAGAAGCAGCCGCAGAGGAGGAAAAGCCAAGCCTTTCGTACTAACAAAGCCCACCCACACGCCGCACAAACTCACTGCTATCAACTCAAATAAAAGCTCGGGCTGACTGACTTCAGCAGAGCAGATGAGGCCTCTGATTTCCAAATAATGTTGTATCAAAGAAAGATCTGATGCGAGAGGAAGTGTCAGTCCGGTGCAAACGTCCTAGAGATGTCAATATGTTATGTATTATCAGCTCATGTGTCTTTCCTCTGTCTGCAGGGCTCTTACTGGGCCATTGACACCAACCCAAAGGAGGATGCCTTGCCCACGCGGCCAAAGAAGAGGCCGCGGTCTGGAGAGCGGGTGAGTCTGATGAGAGAAACTCTGCATATTCCCAAGAAAACACATTTGTTCACATATGCTGTTCATCTGCTTAAGCTTCTGCCTCCATCTCTACTTGGTTTAGTGTTTAGCTGTGCCTCTGTGTCTCTACTTCTGCCTCAGCCTTCCTTTCCTTTTGCCCTCCTTCGTCTCCCACTCTTTCTCTACCACATGCAGACACACACATGTGCGCGCGCACACACACACACACACACACACAGACTCAGTAGGAGTTCGTATCCAGACTTTATGTAACTGCCTCTCCATGCTGCTTCGCTAGCCTGTCATGAAGTGGGGTCCTTATTAATAAACTATGCCCAAGGCAGCCATTACATACATTACATTCTGCGCTCACTTTTTTTAACAAACATCAATTAATGCAGAGCTGTGCACGCCGGCTATTCTGAGCGGGAGCTTTTGTCTTTAATTATGGATGAGTCTCGTCCAGCGTTACATACAGCTGTACAGGTTTTAGTGAGCTGCTCAGATTGACCTGGCCCTGGGGCATCCCGACACAGCGAGCTCTTGTCTCCTCCTTCCCCACAATGTGGCTCACCAGAGGCTACGATAAAGGGAGGATCCGGTTAGGCTGGCGAGGCAGACTCACGCGCGCACACACGTTAACACACGCCATTCTCTTTACCACACACACACAAGCACAGAGACTACATAAAACTTAACATGCTGTTCATGTAATCGCCCTACAGCATCAAAATTTTATCACATTCATTCAACAAACGGCGCCTCTTTGCAAGTGCGAGAGATTTTATATACAACAAATGTGAAGGAAAAAGCACGTTGTTTTTAAGATGCAGCTCTGCCAACAACAGTTTCGACTAAAGCTTTCCTGATGCTGTTCTGTTCATTTGAGCATGACACAAAAGAACGCACCAAGTGAAGAGTGTGTTTTCTGTAGGACACATGCACCGCACTCACCCTTCCCCCCCTCTAGACACTGTCTGCCTACAAGGCATTCCATTAAGAGTCTCAGACATTGAAATTGAGAGTTTGTGAAATCTCATTTATGTTTATCATGAATTAAAAATGGTATTGTTGGCAGCCAATCCTCTTACAGTAAGCAGTTTTGTGAGACAGGCATGGCAGAGTTATCTCTCTCAACAGTGAGCCTATACAGCAAGACGAGGGCATGCGTTGTGTGTGTGCGTGCCGTATGTGTGTTTGGGTGGGAGGTGAGGTTTGGGATGGGGGGGCTGTCTCCATCGTCTCAGAAAGCACAGTTCAAATGTGACCTAAATAAAGGTGTTGCTCTCTCAAATGACAATAGTTATGGTTTATTTTATTTTTTTGCATCGTGCACATGGATGCGTATCTGGTCTGAGCAGAGGATTTGTCACGAACACAACACAGGTCTTTTACCTTGCAACCTGCAGTGGGATCTCATGTGTTTGATAATTAGATAGTGTTGAATTTTTATTATTATTTTTTTTTTCATCTGCCTCCACACCCCGCCCCCAACCCCCACAGGCTTCCACGCCGTACAGCCTGGAGTCGGAGTCTTTGGGGATGGAGTGTATGATCTCTGGAAGTGCCTCTCCAACACTGGCAATCAACACTGTGACTAACAAGGTACTACAGCCAGCCATCCAGCCTCCAGCTCCAACACACACCTGGCTACACGGCTGCACCCTGACCCCACCCACTTCTCCAACCACCTACAGCACTATTCCCCACAGAGAGAGGAGCACTCTAGTGGAGGGGAGATACACACAAACACACACACACACAAGCACACGCTCATATGCCTAAAGCTTCTCTGCAATGCAACCCACACCAAAATACACAACTATCTGCACTGCAGCACCTTTTTCCTCTACAACAACAGGCAGCAGGCTCTTGTTATCTCCAGCACAGAAATATGATGCTCACACTGATACTTAGCACTTTGCAACCTGATAGACCTTATGCAGTCCCGTGCAGACATGCAATAGGATACACCACACACTGCATGGGGGTTTTCTGTATTCGCACCTGTAGTGGAGGTTAACGCCCAGAGTCGTGTTCCTCATTCTGTGACCACATTGCGCTGCCACACTACAGGTGACCACCCCTGCTGCTGCTTCCTTCTGCTCTCTTTAGCTTTTTCCTTTTTTTCCTTTCTTTTTAATATGTGTAAAAGCTTGGAACCACTTGTACATCACAGAGCAAAGCTACAGGGACTGCTAGCTGTTAGCTGTGAGTGTGCCGCTCACTCTGAAATTTAAATAGGCTTTTTAACCTTAAGCTCTCATCCTCTGGGCCCAGTGGGGGCAGCTCTCAGGTGTACTTTTAAAAAGCCTACAAGAGTCGCTTATTCATTTGCTGCAAGCATTACAAAAAAGCTGTTTAATGTGAACAGGAGTGTTCATAGGAAAGAGGAGTTAGTGTGTGCGTGAGTGTGTGTGAGACGGGGGGCTCGAAAGTCTGAGCATATGTCGGCGTGGGCTCTAACTTGTGTGTACATGTACGCATGTAGAGTATGTCACAGAGTGTTTCGGCTTGTTTTGACGAGAACGTCAGTGTCGATTAGCTGGGGGCTGTTGTTTCTATAGAGAACAAGCATTTTTCATGTTGCCGTAGCAGACAGATTCATGGGCCTAAGTGTGGGGAAAGATGACCCTTTTTTCCTCTGTGATTGCTACAAACAAGCACTTGCCACAGCACCAGTCTCCACCAGCGGTGACTGCGTAATGAGGCCCTAATGTAGAGAGCTGACAGCTCAGAGTTTGGACTCCTGCCATCAAATACCTCCAGTCAAATAACTCAGAAGAGCAACAAGCAGAAAACATTAAAGCCGCGCAAAACACGACTACTGTGTGATTCCTTGAGCCGAAGAAAAGAAGTTTTGATTTGTCTCCTTTTGTTCACTTGATTGTGACAAAAACGTCGGTGAAGTGAACAGAAGACAAAGTGGAATAGCAACAGATCTGAGGCCCTAACTCCTCGGAGAGAGCTTGTTTCTCACTGTCTTACACTGTAAACACACGACAGGCCACGCCTCTTTCGGTGCAGTGTGCCAAGCCACAGGAATTCCCTCTCTGGTTTTCTCTCTCTTCCTTTCTATTCCAGTCTCTCTCCCTCATTCCCGCCTTCTCGGATAGACCAATGGGAGAGGCTGGCAGGACGACTACTGAACCAGCAGGAATCTCTTTTCTCCGTCTTTCTCTTCTGTCAGACATTCCTCACAAGATTGTCCTCCCCCCTCTTATTTGTGTGCCTTTCTCACATACGCTCCGATAGCCCCCCTACCTCCCAGAGGTTGTGTTCTGAGGTGGCCCTAAACATTGGCGTGAATGTGATGAAACTCTGGCACTGAAGTGTGATGATGAAGGGAAAGAGAGGATTGTTGGAAGTGTGTTTGCTGATGAATAGTTTGGCTTTTTTTTTCCTCCCCTCCTCTTCTCTCCCTCTCTCTTATCCCATCCTTCTCTCTTCCTCCTGCCTCTCCCTGTCTGTTCAATCCTGCATGCAGGGATTGTGCTGAACACTAGCCGGCATTGTTGGAGACACCTGGGCCAATCTTGCTTTGATTTCATAATCCATGTCTCATGCTCCAGATTAGGCCCCATGTAAAAGACACCTCTGGCTTTTTACTTAATTCACTGCTAAGAATAGAACGCTGACTCGCTCGCCTGCTAGCTAACACCGTACACAGTATTTACTGTGGAGCCGCTCCTGCCTGTATGAGCATGCCTGCCTCTGTCTGTGTGATTTTTGTATGTGTGTGTGTGTGTGTGTGTGTGTGTGTGTTACTGTACCTTTGTGCACATCTGTAGCTGTAGAAATGTGTGTGTGTGTATGTTAGCGCACACTTTTACGTATGTGGGTGAGATGCGACTGGGTGTTTGGCTGTGACGGTGCGTGCCTGAGTGGGTGTCTTCACTCAGGGGACTCTGGGGTCTGCGCAAACCACAGAGCAGTGAGGTTTTGAAATCATCACACTTTATGGGTGAGTAGAGTAAAAATAGATTGCGGTGAGAGACTTAAGGCTAAAAGCCTGTTTTATGACTTCATTACACATAACATTTATATTTCTGTGGCGCGCTGCTTTTGATTAGCATTGTAGGGCTGATTTTGTAGACGTGCTTAAGCCTTCAGTCTTAGCTGCTCATTGAGTTCCCCTTCACGCTAATGAACACTGGAGCCAAGCCCACACTGAGTGGAGGAAGGCTAGAGTTGCCTAATGAGCTTCTCTTACTACCCCCCTATTCTCCTCTCCCTCAGCCTCACCCCTCTTCCTTGTACAGCGTTGCCTGGTACAGCAGTTGCGGTCTGTTTTTTTTAAATAGCAGCATTTCTATCTCATTCTACCAGCTCAGGAGCCAAGCTCCATATTAAAGGCTTAATATGATCGGACGCTCTCACTCTGCATGTGTGCGTCCTGGATTCGTACCAGCATGTTAGTCAGCAGGCCAATCAGTCAGAGGAGAGAAGGCAGTCAGGGCTGCCTGGGCTTCCTTGCCTCCTTGTGGCCTCTGTGGTAGCTCGCTGCGCCTCAGCAGAAAGACAAGAGGCTTCAGTCCACTGCTGCTGCTGAGAGGCAGGGCGCTGGGCAGGGCCGGGCCAATCTGCCTGCCTGAAGGCTGCTGCCACTGCTGTCTCATTGTGCTGAGCACAGAGCCCACTCTGTTCCACTCACAGTGATGAGCAGAAGCCACCATGCTGCACTCAGTCATGGACGGACACACACAAACACATGCGCACACACCAATCTTCGAATGCCAGGCCCTCTTCCACTGCAGCACCATCAGTGCATTACTGCCATTCCTTTCTCACAATACAAAACTCAACACATGGGCTATTCTCTGTGGGTATCATTATATTCATTATCTGCATCGTCCTTCTGACTATTGTCTTAATTGTCTGACGGCGCACTTTATTTGGGAAGGGTGGGAGGGCTAAACCTTGTTAGACGATAATTAAGATTGTCGTCCTGAAGTGCTTCGGCTAGTTTCGCTGCTATATTGAAAGGTCAGGGTCTCGGCTGCACTGAAATCCTTTGTTAGTTGTCCCAAACGGATTTGCGCTCGGTGAGCAGATGTGGCTGACATCGCCAGTAGTGTGACCTTTAGTGATAGGAATGTCTCAGCTGTCTCCAGACCCCTTCACACATTCAGCTCGAACCCCTTAGTGACTGTGGTGGGTGTTCAGCAGCACCTTGTGTCTTACACACACACACACACACACACACACACACACACACACACACACACACATTCTAAATAAGGTAAAAAGCAAGTACTATGCTATCATGACATGTCATTGCACGCAGCACACACACATGCTCAGGCTTTCCATACTAAATTACATTGTTCAACTATAGACCAGCATTATTTTGGAGGAATGCTGACATGCTCCACTATCAGCAAGAGTGGAGATGACATTGGTAACACAGCAGTGTGTGTGTGAGTGTGAGTGTGAGTGTGAGAGAGGGAGAAAGAATAAGCTAATGTATATGTATGTGTTTCAGGTGGCGTTGTACAACACAGACCAGGAAGGGAGCGATAGTCCAAGAAGCAGCCTTAACAACAGCCTGTCTGATCAGAGTCTGGCCTCCGTCAATCTCAACAGTGTGGGCAGTGTGCACAGCTATACACCGGTAAGACTGAGGACCGCTCTTCTCTCGGGTTGGGGGGAAAACTCTGCAGCGATGGGGTATATTTTAGAGGTGTCATTCATTCATCAATCTACATTTTGAGCTGGTGCAAAGTAGAGCCAGGCAATGTGGAGAAAATGAAATATCACATTATTTTTGACCAATTACCTTGATATTGATACCGCGATGATATTGTAGGGTTATTGATGCTTTCACAATATATTTACACATTTAGATTTTTAATAAATAATCATGAGTAATGAGGATAAAATGACTTAAGCTGGGTTTAGACTACAGGAATTTTGAGCCAGTTTATCCCCAGTTCACTCCTACTACAGTAGTCCTCATTCTTGAACCTCCCAAACTGCTCACAGCCTCACTGAGGCCACCCCAACAATTTCGCTAATGTTTGATGTTTAGGATTTAAAATATTGAAGATTACAGTTATAATTATGTCACTTCGGAGTAGCTGACAGTGTGGCCAAGCAATGATAAGCATTCTAGCCCTTGAGGCTAGCGTTAGTTTTAATATCCGTCAACAGCAGTATCCGAGCTGACAGCTAAAGTCTCACCTCCAGTACTCGCTGGAGAAAAGACGACCTGTGTTGACCATTTTCTCATCTAGACTCGTTTAGCCTTTTGCTTTTGTTTTTCTCACCTCAAAGCATTAACATTACAGCAAGTTATTGCACTGTTGCACGTCAGTCTTAGTTTTATATATATCTGCTTCCATGTGACATCATGTGAGGTGGTGCATTTATGCTCCCTCTGGCAGGATAATCTGAATTTTCTGTAGTATTCGATGTGCCATTTTTCTAAATGTTTAAGTGTGTGATAGTTTAATTTGAGAGAGGAAAATCTGCGAAGTTTGTCCTTAAGCAACTCGATTTTAAAATCAGTTAGTATTTTAAGACACCTGTAGTCTGAGCCTGGCTTAAGTGGGTAAAGGCAAATAAAAAACAGCTAGAACAGTCTGGTAAGTTCAGAAAATTACATAATTTTACTGTAATGCAGCCTTCAAAATCTAAGATGATGTCCAGTCTCTTATTGCAATATCAAAGTAATATCGATATATTGCCCAGCCCTGGTACAAAGACAGAACAAATGAGGTCCTGCTGTAGCATCTTGGTGGCCTTTCTACAATATACTGCTGCCTTACTGTTTCTTAAAGGATGCTGATAATTCTGGTTGTCAGTGTTGCAGCTCATGACTATCTCTTAGCTGGGTATTTGTAACAAGGTATTTATATAAATGTGTGTTGTTGATGATTTGTTCAGCACTAAGCGCTGAAGCCAATTGATAAATTCTCATTTTATCCACATTTTTCAAGCTGTGCGAGAGCCACAGTCACTAAATGAATGAAAATGAAACACTGCCAGACTTAGAAAGTGTACTGTAGCCCATATTTCATCTGATCAGAAAGCCCCAGGAGGCTTTCTTCAGAGGAGCCAGCCGTAGACAGCAATAGACCGAGGTTCAGGGTGGACATGCGCTAGAGTACAACATCAGGAAGGGGGTTAAGGGAAACAGAGAAAAATGTGCACGCTCCTGGAAGCCAGACAAAGAAAAGCGCTTCCTCTGATGTCCTCCCACCAGAGATGCCCCCTCTTTGGTGTGGTCCTCCTGCATCCTAGAGTGCTCCCTGCTCCAGGCGCTGGGCATCGATCGGCTCAGCCTGATGGATGTGCTCGCTCTCTCTCGCAGCCAAAGCAGCAGCTCACAGTAAACACTCTGGCTTTATTATCACCTCTTCACTCTTACCCAAGCCAGACTGTGAGCTGTGCACTTCAGCAGCCTGCCCACATCTTGGAAGAGGAAGATGTTATGATCAAAAATTGGACGTGACCTCTCTTGTAATGCTAGCCCCACAGTTGACACGGGTCAGGTCCTGCTTTGTGAAATAGCGATGGTTTTTGCATCGCTGCCGTTGCTGTGATGAATCTTGTAGACGAACTCGTTGCTGGAGGGAACACTGCTTGCCGTCTCACACCTCGGGGCAGTGCATAACATTGACTGCCCACACAAATACATGGATAAAATGGCTGCTTATTTGTACAAGGTATTGGTATTGATTTTGTTTTAAATACATTTTGCTTGGCCACCAGAGTATTGGGTTTGTGTCCATTTGAGTTGGTCTCTTAATGTTATGTGTGCCAAGGCGGTAAGCACTGACCTAGATTATTGTGGTCTGTGTAATTGTTCTTTACATGCTGTGTGACTGACACCTCTTCATCATCACAGTGGCTCCTCTGAAGAACTGAACCGTCCTCGTGTTTGACTTGTTTGTTTGCTGCGTACATTCACATAAACCATAAACTGTGCATTGAATATTCTAGAGGTTTTCTGTTTTCTGTTTTTGCGGCTCCATGACCAGATGAGCATGGCGGGTATCTTTGAAAAGTATGTATATTATTGATGTGTATGTTTGAACATTATAGTCCCTGTAGTGTGTGGTGCAGATGTAGCAGAACTGTAGCCAGTGTACTTTCACAAAAAAATCTATCACAAATTAAACATTTAAGCTGTAGTTGGTAAGTTTTATAAAAAATAACTTTTTTCATATTTGCTGAAACTGTCACTATATTCACACAACACTGAAAGAGACAGATAATCTGTGAAAACATCACACTCCTCTGCCTACTCTATTGCCTTGTAGCGCTTCTTATGGCCTTACCGCACATGAACGAAACCACCAAACAGAGCTGAGGCATCCAATCAAACACTGCTCGTGGATGTGTGGATAAGAGAGTTGATGAATGTATTGCACTTAGAAAGGTTAAGGGTTTCTAATGAGAATAATCAAATATTTGTCAGAATTGGGAGCCCTGTACAATAGTATCACAAGGGTAGTGAATTGTAATGGTCTAACTGAGTACCAGTATACCCTCAATCATTTATGATTTTTATTTTTATTTTAATAATGTTGAAGTCCTAGGACTTGTTTTTTGTTTTCAACCTGTGACGATATTTGTGACTGAGTTGTTAAGATGATATACTGAGCGTATGTGTTATATTGAAAATCCTACTGCTCATGAACTGTCAAACTAGGCATCGCTGATCAAATATACAAGATTCTGTCACTGCATTGCCCATTTCTCACCTAAAATGTTTTCAGAAACATATTTTAGTGTACTGTTTAGCTGTAAAATGAGAAAGTTTGTGATCCAGTCGGGTGGTGCTTTGTTTTGACTCAACTATTTAAAACATGGTGGTCGGGTCACAAACGTCCTGATTTAACAGCTAAACAGTACACTAAAATATGTTTCTGAAAACATCTGAAGCAAGAAATAGGCAATGCAGTTACAGAATCGTGATTCATCTTTGAACAGTGTTGTCTAGTCTGACAGTTTGACCACAGTTCACAAAGTGATTGACAACTGCGTTAGAGACTCTGATTGGTTGTTTTCGGTGCGCCGTGGTAGATTCTAGCAAATGCCATTAGAGACAGTAGGAAGAGGAGGGAGATTATTTTTTTCCCAGATTATATGTCCCAATACATTCTCACTCTCAACTTGGAACTAGGAACACCACCGTTGTTAGCTTTCGACGCCCAGGGATGGTGTGTCATATATGTTTGTTAACTGCATTGTAATTTCCATTTTTACAGGATGTTTCTGTTTTTCAATTACATGCAGTCTTTTTCAAAATATACGTACAACATAGGTAAACTTTGCTTTTCAGATTACATACTTAGGTTGAGACAACAAAAACACATGGTTAGGTTTGGGGAAAAAAACATCATGGTTTGGCTTAAAATGAATATGGTTGTTACATAATTTCACATCACGTGATATACATCACTACCTTAGTACTACTACACATACTAGCACACTACCTTGTCATTAAAATAACTTAATTGACTTTTGATTTTACAAAGGACACTAACAGGTGAAAGTCCAGAATTTGTTTGACCCATCTACCTCCACTCCCGCCCGCACTGTGTGGACTTTAGCGCTCTTTATACTGCAGTATTTGCGTAGAGTATCACAAGATGCAGCCATCCAGTGAATCTCATAGGGTGCCTCTGTGCGTCTGTGTCTGACACTGAGGTCCACATGTCAGTATGTGACAAGCTGGGAGTGACACCAGGTCGATCTGTCTTCATGCACTTCAGCATTGCAGTTTCAGCAAAGTGATTTGACACCAAGTTATTTTCATAGAAGTTACCAACTATAACTTTAAACATAATATTTCGCACTTGATATTTCTGTTTGCTTTTGTAACTCTGTAGCTTTCTTTATCTCCTCGTCTCCACAGGTGACCAGTCACCCAGAGCCCGTGTCCCAGTCTATGAGCCTCCAGCAGCCCCCACAGTCCCAGTACAACATGCCAGACAGGGACAAGCAGCTCCTGTTTTCTGAATTTGAAGATCTCAGTGCCTCCTTCCGCAGCCTTTACAAGTCTGTTTTTGAGCAGTCCTTCAGCCAACAAGGTGAGTGGTCTCATGGGGGCATCAAGTGGAAATCTAATAAAGAGTCTAAGCTTCATTTATCAAGGAACAGGATGATTCTCAGAACGATTTTCCTAATGTTGGTTTGTTCTTAACAGCTGGGGCTATAGAGAGTCTTTAGGCACTAATTAGGTTTCCTGTGAAGTGAGAAGGTATTCGACAGACTGACTGGCCCATAGTGCAGATCTATACTGAGTATTTTTCCAGGGCGACATGGAAGAAGCTTCATTTCATATTCAGAAGCACCCGAGTCTGAGAGTTCACGTGTTACATATTTTATCGCAGGATGTAAAGAGATGTTACTGCATTCATTTAATGGTTGATTCAGGATTGATACGCCATCCTTCTCGCTTTATATTTTTCAAATTACATGAAAGTTTTCTGCGTCTTGTCATGTTTGAAATGTTCTCTCATGCAGGCTGTGTTTCATCAGAGGAGTGGAGGAGGATGCAGGCAGCCCAAGTCCTTAGTAAATCTGTTGGATTTGAGGTTCATTTGTCATAATGATGGGGAATTTGTATGATATAATACATAGTAGCGGATAGAGCACAGCTTTCCAAAAGCCTGTGAGTCCCCGCAGAACAAAAATGCATTTTTGCTTGTAATCTGATTGACTGATAAACAAAGAGCACTTGACAAGCGGGTTATGAGCAAAGTAGACTGAGCTTTCTGTGTATAACCTACTTTTACAAATCAAATGCATTTCATGCTAATGTTTTCAAAGAGTTCCTCTCCTTTAATCTATCATCTATGTTTCATTAGTTCAAAGTTGTTACCTTTTTTATGCGCATAAAAGTGAAATCTCTTAGTCAGACAAGCTCTAGCAATTAAAAAGCGTAAATAATCGAGCTAGAGGATTTCACACTCTGCCGCTGTAGACAGTGAGCTAATTCACTGGCTTTGATAATAGGTAATGAGCTCGCATTATTATTCTGGTGCGGCGTTAATTGCTTTCTGTATTTCCCTGGTTGGACAATGGGCTTTCTGTGCCGATAAGAGATGCACCTTTGTCACCCCTGCAGTGAGTGTTACGTGCCGATTGTGGAGGTGCAGGGCTGGAGTCAGCTCTAAAAGCACTCCAGCGAAATAGGTTTACTGTGCCAAAGCTGTGAAGGACAGGGCCTCTTAAGACCACTCCCTGCCACTCAGATGATTGCAGTTGGGTGTGCAGATGTTCATGCTCCAGTCATGTCTGTTAAAGAGCTGTGCAGCAGCACAATGAATTTGTCAAAGACAATCCAGAGCTGTGTAGCTGGAGAGGAAAGGCGACGGCAGCTCGGGCTCGTGAACCTCAGAGACACAACTGATGCTGAGTCATTCCCTGATACCACAAAATGGCAGCTGGTCTGTCTCAAGTGTAGAACTACTTAAACACGGGAGGCCCAGATCCCATTATTTTAAGATGTTGAGATATGTGTAAGTAGCTGTTTTCACATGTGAAGACCTGGGCTCTCTGTGTGTTTGTGCTCAAGTGCATTACACTAATACGCCTCAGCCTGAAACCATGTGACTGACATTTGTAGTGAAATCCGTAGTCTCAATTCACCAGCTGGGCTTTAACTATAGATATTTTTAATATCAATTAATTAGTTATTTTTAGATTCAGTGATTCCCAGAGGCCAAGGTGGCATCTGCAATTCGCTTTTTGTGTAGTAACAAACAGACAACGCCCACATATATCCAATTTACAATGAGACGAAACAGAGAAAAGCAGCAAATCCTCACAAGTGAGGAGCTGAAACCAGAAAGTGTTGGTATTTTTGCTTGATAAACGGTTACTGGCTTGGCAGAAAATTGTATGATTGATTAATCATTTGAGCCAATTTCAAACAAAAACACCATTAGCTTGTTCCGCCTTCTGTCGTGTGAGAATTTGAAGATATTTTTCTGTTTTGTACAATTATAAATTAGATATTTTGGGGAGTATTTAACTGTCAGTAAAACAAAGCAGGATGCTTAAATATGTCACCTTGAACTCTGGGAAAATGTGATGGTCATTTCTCATCACATTCTGACATTTTTTAGACAAAGGAACTTATTGATTAATTGGGAAAATACTTGTCAAATTAATTAATAATGACAGTTTAGATGCAGCACTATCAATTAACAAAATTGCGCATAATGTAGATGGTTTTCTGTTGATCAACAAATCTGTTATCGACAATTTGTCTAAGCAAAATTACAAGTAGTGCTGTGCAATATGTCTGTTATATAGATGTAGTGATGAGATTTTGGATATCATAATATTGTAAGTGTTCTCTTTCCCTCGTTTTAAAGACAACATTACGGTAAAGTGATGTAATTTTGTAAACCCACCACCCTGTTTTAGCTGCTCTATTATTTGCCTTTACCCTCATCGTCATAATATCCACACTACTGATGTTTATTTATCAAAAATCTTTTGTGAAAGCACCAATAATCAACCCAAGAATATCACAGAGATTTTTATAGGTGGTGTTTGGTCAAAAACATCATGATATTAATTTTCTCCATTTTCCCCAGTAGGGATGTGCCATATCATATCGTTCACGACAATACCAATATAATTTGTAAGATGATTAAAACATTTGGTATTGTGATGGTGAATGACATCATACTGTTACGCGCAGCAACAACAAGCATGGCTGAAAGCGAATTTGCTCCTGGCTCCATGCTAGCACAGTAGTCCCACAAAGGGAAGCGACTTCAACAGTGTGCAATCAGTGCCATCGTTAGGCCCGGGCTCCCTAGACTACAGCAGTGAATGTTTTATTAACAGCCCCGGACTTTTCAGACCCATTTAGCAACTTGCTGTTCGGAGTAAACTCAGGTAGAAGCTCCTCCTGCTGCAGCATATTGTCACTCACCTTGCACACACAGGAATCACTGCCAGGACCAGTCATTTTTTCATAAGCCTGTTGTAATGTAAGCCTACAGGAAGCTCAGTAAAAAACCTTTATTTTTCTGAACTATTAATATTTTATGTAGAATTTACACAGACTCTGAACCTTCCTCTGAGTTACTGTTGTTTACACACAAAAAAGTGAGATGTTTTTTGTTTATTTTTACTGAATATTTCAAGGCAATCTGTCATGTTTATGCTGTCATGTAAAATTGAAACACTTTTTTGTTTCAGTTGTGTGTTCTTGAGATTAATAATCAGATGTTTTTCAGTATTTTGTGATATCGTCAAGAACGTCGTCATCGCAAAAATACCCTGAAAGATTGTAATGTTTGATTTTTTTCTATATCCTTAACCCCTAATTACAAGCTTGGTGTTGGTGTGTTTTGTTTCCCAGGTCTGATGGGCATACCGTCAGATTCCTCCCAGCAGACCCACACCTCCTGCTCCTATCAGCACTCCCCCAGTGGCACCATTAGCACTCAGAACAGCCTGTCAAACAACCAACCCAACAACCACCCCAACAGCCACTCCGCCAACAGTGGCCAGGTGCCCCTGTCCCATCCTGCCCAAGCCCACCCTGGCCATGGCTCGCCGCACGCACAGCACCTCCCGCAGCACGGCGGCCCCCACAATCAACACAACCAACACAACCAACACAGCCAACACGCCCAGCACAGCCAACACAGTCAGCACCCACAGCACCCCCAGCACGCTGCGCACTCCCAGCACGGGCAGCACCCATCGCAGCACCCGTCCCACGGCCAGCACCCACAGCAACACACGCCACACCCCTCCCAACACACGCAGCACAGCCAGCACCCTTCTCAACACGGACAGCAGCACCAGAGCCTCTCCCACCAGCCCCATCCTACCCAGCAACAGATGGCCTGCAACACAGGTAAGACCCTCTGTCTGTCATTGTTTGCACTGTGCTGTTCTCTACTCATCCTGTTCATCACACATACACACACACACACACACACACACACACACACACACACACGTCAGCATGTTTACAGCTGAATGTGGATATGTATTAGTCCTCATTTTTTTAGTCATAAAGAATTCAGAAATTGTTGTAGATGCTAAACAGTAAATCATCACCTGATTTATTATCTGTGCTGTTGTGAGAACAAAGCAATGCTGCATCCAGCGGCTTCGGCAGCTCTTACAGAGTCGACTGGCTCCTCCTAGTGGCCGCAACACAGAGCTGAGCTGTTCAAAAGAGCCTGATAAAATGTTTTATTTGGTGCTACCTTCTCATTCATTTGGCGCTACAAATGCCTGCACAGCTATAAAAAATGTGACTACAATGAAAATGCATCATCTGGCCTGATTAGCTAACCCACAGTATATAACAATTACAGCAGCAATTATTGTGCAGTTGTCCGTAAATGATGTAATTAGGACTAAATCTGTATTTGTCCCAGGAGTGAACTTGGTGTTGGAACCAAAATTACCTGTATCCTTCAAGTCTCTTATCTTGTAATGTTACAGTGGGTATGCTGTGTGTGTGTTGCAGGTTTACTGTCTGACTGGTACCCAAATCTGGATGCACTGAAAGAAAGCTGTCGTATTGCTAGCAGCTATAACTGGGCTGATGTCGACCTTTCACCTTTCCAAGGTGCGGTTTGGACACTACAGATAGACCTTATTGTATTTACAGATATTTAAGAAATAATCGTTTTGTTATGCATTTGATTTATTTGTCGGAGATTAAGATTTTTCTAGATGACAGAAGAAAGGAAACATTTAAAGCCAGGAGCTGATAGTACAGTACTGCCCCAGCTTTTGATTGAGTGCTGAAGTGTTGACACTGTGGAGTTGATTACGAGTTTAATTAAACTGAGCTCTTCAATTAAATAACACTGCCTTCAAGTTTAATTACCAAAACACCGAGCTCAGCAGGTCAGTTTATCCAATTACAGTCTAGGATTGCAAGGTAGGATGTTTTTTAAATATCACCCACTGAAGGTTACTGACATAATGAATATATATTGCAGCCAAAGTTTTTGCTTCGTGTTTATAAATTAGTTTCTCATTTGCTAAATTTAAATTCTTTGGACAGTCGGCTGGTGCAGTTTCATACATTTCATTGTCACAAAGGCACTTAAGTGCAGACAGACGCTGTCACAAGCTCTGATCATAACTGTTGGTATTCTCTCTTATAAATGTGTGTCTTATTTTCCTAAGGATTGAGGGAGAGTATGAGACAAGCGGAGTTGAACAACTGGTCCCTGGAGCCCACCCAGATCGCCGACCTCTGCTCGTCCATCAATCAGTTTTTTGCCCGCACCGGTGTAATCCAGCCACAAGGGGCAGTGCAGCCTCCTGTTTGTCATGGCTCCATGCACCCCAACAAACCCAGCCAGCACCTCAACACAGGTGAAACACCCTGTCTTATTTATATTTTGACTGGCTTTGTGTAGATGTGGCGGGTAGTTTTTGTACAAGTCACAATTAAATCATTATAAAATAATACTAGCTTTATTTATGTTGCACAAACAAGGTACAGAGTGCTTTACAAAGACATAAAAACAACAGAAATTAGCAGATAAATAAAAAATAAAAGAATTAATATGAAAATAATGGCAAGAATGGTATGAATGACTTAAACACAGTAAAAATAAGTAAAGTAAAACAGAAGAATAACTGATTCAAGAGAGAAAGTTTGAGAGAGTTTAAAGAAGAAACTAAACTAGTCAGCCTGATCTCCTCCAGCAGGTTATTTCAGAGTCATGGGGCCGTGACTCCAAGGACTCAGGCTGCGGTCAAATACTCCTTTTGTGCTGAGGCAGATTCCTAACTGAGTGAAATGACCCTGAAGTAAAGCAGCCATGATAAAAGCTGTTCAGATTCTCTAAATGCTAAGGAAAGGTGCTATGGTGCTAATGAAAGCGTGGCTGACTGTTTCTAGATTCTTCGCTGGGAAAAAAGATGCAATTTAGAGAGTGGCCGTAACACAGAGCCAAACTGTTTAAAAGAGATAGTGGCTTTGTCTCTACCTCTGATGGCAGGTAAATAATACACATCATGTATGTTGAAAGAGGCATTTACATTTCATCTGGTTTTGTCTCATAGGTAAGATCATGTAAATATTATGCAGAACTTCAAAACAACTATAATGTCCGTACAGCTATGAGTACTTTGCGACTGTTTATCTGGAAGGAAAAAGAGAAAAGGTTTGTTTTAAAACAAAAAAAGAATACACAGGCCCATTGTCGGATGAATTTATCTCTCTTACAGTACCCTCTATCAGAAAGTGCAAACAGTGCACAGTACACCATGAGCTCTGCTTGCCCTTCATGCCAACTTTTTTTGGCTTATGACCCCTTAAAACAAAACAATGTCTACTTTCAACTCCTCGTTACGGGTTAAAACACGTCTACCATTTGTGACCAGTTCAGCCAAACGCAACAACAACATAATGTTTTCGAGGCCTGGGGGGAAAAAGATAAAGAAGAATATCTGAAAAAAATATGCTATTTTTTAGTAGTTTTAAGCTTTTATCTGTTCTCCTAAACCTTGTGAGTTGAAACATTACTGATAAAAACTCCAAACATTTTGACATTATAAAGATATTTTACTGTTTTAGGAGAGGTACAGGTATTTTAACAACTCAGTGTAGCTGATAGTAGATCAAACATTGATATCAACAAACAGATGTGTAAATAAAAATAAAAGAGACCATGATGTTTCACCTGTGAGTATTAGCTATGATTAAGAATGATTAAGAGATCCTACTGTAAAATGACCGTACATGCAACTCCTTCTAAACACTTGTTTTGTTCAGATGCATCACTGGACTTGAGGAGTTGCATTACCTGCTGTAATTTATGCTTTAAGTAAATTTTTGTTCTGATTCTCTCCTCAGGAAATCTCTACATGGACACCAGACAGAGTATGTCCATGATGGGTCCTCCAGGATATCCCCACATGCCCCCCATGAGCAGCACAGGACCCACAATGACAGGTGACACAAAGCCACAGAGTAGAAATATGTTTCAAACTAGAAGGGCACTCAGAGAGCCCGGACCTCCGCTAAGACCATTAGTCTGGTCTTCTATGTTGTGCGAATCTGCAAGCGCAACTGCTGTAAACTCTATGTCCAATATATTCCCAAAACTATTGGAATTATGTCAAAATGTGGTTGTGCCTAGCTGAAGCCTCATCATTTCAGCTCTACATTTATTTTGTACTTTAAATTGGAAATATTTCACACTTAAAAGAATAATTCACCCATAAAATGACCATTAGTATATCGGTTACTTACTGCGTGTTATCTTGAATTCATGAAGAAAACTTTTTCATTTTTCTTGCATGCCTCAAGGTTAAACGATGAATCCAAAAATTATTGAAAATTCCTGATGAGTTGAAGTAAAGGGTCCATGTTTAACAACAGCAAAACTATATCAAATTGTTCATTTTCAAACTCTCACACAACTTGTACAGTATAATCCAAGTATCATTTATCCAGTTGTATGCTTTGTACTTCCCAAACACATGCATTTTCACTAAAACTTTACGATTTAAAACACTTGGAGTAGTATGAGTAGTGTGCCCTGAGCATGCTGAGCTCCGCTAGAGTGGAGTTCAAAAGCATGTGTGTTTAGGATGTACTGAGCATACGACTGGATAAATGAGACTTGCATTATGCTGTATGAGTTGTGTGAGAGTTAAAAACTGATGTTTTCATATAGTTTTGCTGTTATTAAACCCATTTACTTAAATTCATGATAAAATTTAGCCTTTTTGGGTTATCCGTTCACCATACAGATATGTGAGAAAAAAAAGTTTTCTTCAAAAATTCAAGGTAACGCACAGTGAGGATCTTATATACAAATGATCATTTTTTGGTTGAAGTATTCCTTTAAAAAATACATTTTTGAAAACCAGAAAACACTTCATTATCATGTGCATATATATGTACAAATATTAAATGCTTAAACAACAACATCACGAACATCTTGTTGTCAAAAACTGTTATGAAAAACTGCATGTTCACTCGGAAGAAATCTTTAGCCAAATTTAAATTGATATCTCTGGTAGTTAGCCCTGCGATGGTCTGGTGACCTGTCCAGGGTGTACCCCGCCTCTCGCCCAGTGTCAGCTGGGATAGGCTCCAGCCCCCCAGCGACCCCTAACAGGATAAGCTGTTACAGAAAATGAATGAATGAATCTCTGATGGAGTTAATTGCGGACAAGTAACATGTGAATAAGACTGTTGGGTTGCATGATATGTGTATTTACTTTTCCATAGACACACCTTACTTAAAAATAACCAAACATTTGTAGTGTTAACAAGAGTGAAAAATAGTTTGTGTATCCTCCATGATCCAGATCCGCTCCAGTATTTAATGTGCTACACCCATCCACCAAGTTTCATGAAAACCTGGCCTGTAGTTTTTCCATAATCCTGCTGAAAAACACGGAAACAAACCAGAACGTAAACATAACCTCCGTGGCAGAGGTGATAATTACTTGCAGCGATTATGAAACCTTAGATTTACTGTTTTTATTAATAAACCCACTAAATATTTAGGTGCCCTCTTGGTTAATGTGATTGATTCTCAAATTTTTACTAAATTGTTAAAACAAATTCGACATGTTCATGTATTATATTTTTATATATTGCATTTTAACCAGATTTTGTGCTTGCTCATTTGTGGTGTGTGACAGTTGAACTTGTCTGCTTGCCTGCCCTCTCGGCCAGGTCACTTTTTAAGAAGAGATTTTTAATCTCAATGAGACTGTCACGTGGTTTAATAAAGGATATATATAAACTTCCCTGAGAAAAGCTGAGAGCTGGGCGGATCTGATTCTTCCTTCCTCCTGCTTTTTCCTCCAGGACACCATGCACAGATGAACCAGCAGCACATGATACCTACCAGAAACTTCCAGATACATCGCATGCCAGCTGATGACATCCAGGATGACTTTGATTGGGACTCCATTGTCTAAGCCCCTAGACCTCCTTTTGCAAAACAAAAGGGAGCGAGGAGAGGAGGTGGAAGCCAGAGGAAGCCAGGCTGAGCTGAAAGGCCGCAGGAGGAGGAGGAGGAGGAAGCCACTGTGGGTGGGATGCAGAAGAACATTTGACAAGCTTTGGAGAAAGACAGACTTCAGAGTCCTGACATTTTTACAAAAGCAAAACATAACTAGAAAATGTTACTTTGAAGACAATCATATTTAGTCGGACATGTTAAAGTGATTGCTTATGTGCTTGTCTAGAGACAAGTAGAACACATTCACGTCTAAACCACATGCTCCTCAGCTCCTCAGCCAGCCCTCTCCCCGTCCCTAGCCAGCAGCCTTCCAAAGTCTGAACCCCTCTCCCCCCCCCGACCCCCTGCTCCGTAACTGTTATGTGATTTGAGCGACGTGTTCAGCTTGTAATTCTTCTCGTGTTGACATTGGCCTCAGCTGCCTCTTGGATGAGTTTATCTCTCTTTTTTTTAAAAAAAAAAAAGATTTTGTTTTATTTCATTTTTTTGTTTTTAAGAAACACAGGCCGTCTCTGTGAGTAATGTGATGGTGCTCGTTGGTCACTTTTGGGAGAAAGTGGGCCCCACTGTGGCTGAATTGGTGGCAAAGTTAGGTTTACAATAACTCTGAACAGGGTGTTAAATGTTTAAGCAGGCTTGATATTAAACAAACCAAGAGAGAACGTGAGACAGAGAGAGATCACAGAAAGTACCGTGATCTGTTTTCATAGCCAACCAGTGCGATCAGGCTCACTGCAACAGACTAGTAATGGGAGTACAGCAGCCTTTTTTTTTTTTTTTTTTTTCCCTTAATTTTTCTGTCTCAAGCACTTCAAAGATGAGTGAGTATGGTGAGTGTGAGAAGAAGGTGAAAGCAGGAAGGTCAGAAATGTTTTGTCTTTTTTAAATTTATTAAACCCAAAGTAACCTGAGGTTTCAGGTCTCTGTGTGCATCATGTAGGTTAATAATTGCTTTAACAATCAGAAGCGTTATCAATACTAAACAAATTCACATCTTCAAGACAGTTTTAATGGTGAGGTTCATCAGTTTTAGGTGAGTCACCTATTGATCATTAAACAAGCCTCCATCATTCAGAGACAATGGAATAATTTGCATTAAAATCTGATATACTGGTGAGGCCAGTATCACGGGATTATCACCAATCTATCTATATTAGCATGTATATGTCAGCTAATAAGAAACAATAAATAGCAGCCGAGAAATGTCAAAGATTTGTGAGAAGATAGAAACAGTTTCTATTACACAGTAAGCTGATATTCAAACTGTTCATGGTTTCGCTCAGCATGCGTCAAGTCACAATTTCAGATTCCTTTTATTGTCATTTTTATGAGGAAACATAAAAACGAAATACTGTTTCACGTCTAAAACCGGCAAAAGTAAAAGTTCTCAGTAAATCTAAAATGGAAGCTATTAAAAGGGCCAATAAAGTGGCAATTTTAGTGAAACTTAAAGCTGGGGTAGGCAGTTTTCAGGAAAAGGGAAAAAATACACCATCCTCCTGCAGCTCTCCCTTCTTTGTCCTAAGCCCCGCCCATCTGACAAGCTCGGGCATATGCCTACGCGTCATACGAATAGAAGTCTTTCATTTCAATCAACCCAATCGTGATTGTGGTATAGAGTCCGTTATACAGCAGCAATTCTATGAGAATTACTCTGTTTTCTTTGCGAACTTAAAGCCCTTTAAGAAGACACACTGTGATCAAGGCTCTCGCTCACATGAGCCGTGAGCCTTTAGCTTTCATTGGCAGAAGGCTAAACTATTAAAAACTGAAACGCTTCACCGATTTACACGTGTTTCATTTAATTCACCATCAGACTCTCTTTTTCAATTACCTGTATGTAACTTCCTTTTTTGGGTTGCTTCGCAGTTGTTGCCTAGAGTAGCAACTTTGTCTGTGGGATTCTCAACTACTAAATCAGGCTTGCATGCGTGCGTGCATTTTTGTAACATTCAATCTGAATGCCGTCTCTCTCTGATATGACCTGTGATTGGCCAACGTCTTCTGTTATGTGCTATATAGTCTAAAGCCTGAAAACAGAGCCAAGAGGAGATGCAGAAGTCTAATGTTCTTTCAGACCACGTAAATCACAATATGCTCAAAGTTTATTATGGGATTTTTGCCCAGTGATGCCAAAATAAAACTGCCTACCTCAGCTTTAAATGTCAAAAAACAAATATTGGCCGATATATCACCATCTGATCTTTTTAAACTTTCAAATATGAGTATTTTTACGTCCCTTAACAATCAAGAATTTGATAGGCTTCCGTTTGCAAGCAACTTTTTGTTTAAATATATCAAAATCAAATCGGCAAGGTTTGGTTTTATTAAAGGTATAGTCGGACATTTTGGAAGTTAGGTGAGAAGATTGTGCTGTATGGTAAATATGAAGCCACACTGTAAACAGTCTGTAGGTTCCAGAACTCAAAAACTAGCTCTTCTAAAGCTCACTGATTAACACGTTAAATTTTATTCGTTTTATCTGTACAGAAACTGAAGTGTAAAACCGACAATTCGTGGTTTTGTGCTGGGCTATTTCTTGGCTGGTTTCGGTGACTAACTGGAGATATAATGTGTGAATTACTGAGCTTTGTAGGAACTATGAGGCTGATTTTGTTTCTGTTGGACAGAGGCAGGCTAGCTGTTTCCCCCTGTTTCCAGTCTTTGTGCTAAGCTAAGCTAACTGTCAGCTAAAGGTGGTTTCTTATTTACCACACAGACATGAGTGGTATTGACCTTCTCTTCTAACTCGACGCAAGAAAGGAGGTATAAGCGTATTCCCAAACATGCCAAACTATTCCTTTAAACTATTTCACTTTAAATTGTATGCAGACTATGTTCTAATCATTTATACAAGTGATAATAAAACGCGAAGAGCCTGAATGCAGTTTTCAGATTGATGCTTTCAAGCCTCACTGACATGAAACATTGCTAGTAGATGAATAAAATGTATTGAAAATTAAAAAACTAATGTTCAAACTACATGTCCTAATACTCCGACTGATTAATGATCAATAGGTTAATCATCAGACGATGTTTCCGTTTGAAGAGGACAAAAAAAACCCCAGAGTTTTACTCTACATTTCTTTGGTTTGTAGAATAACCTACATTCAGATTCACGCCTTTTTTCCGCCTGTCGTACATCAAAGTGAGTTGTCGATGCTACACTCAGTGTTTATTGTCTTTTCTGACATTTAAATTAGGGAGACATGATTTTTTTTTTTTTTTTTTTTAACTGCCCAATGTTTTGTTGTGAGAGTTCGATAGCGTCAGATTTTGCTATTATACAATCATAACAGAATGAGAAATGTGACTCATACAATGTGTGTGTGTGTGTGTGTTGAACATATGGTGTGTGTGCGTGTGTGTTTTGGTTTTATTGTAATTTTAGGGCTATGATTGATTGCTGCAATCATCTCTATGCTATCTATGAGCACAAAAGCGGATGCACACAGTGATTAAAGACTAGATTTTTTTTTTTTTTTTGTGGGAAGGGTTTCTCAAGCACAGAACAGGGAGATCAGCGGTTCTGGAAACCTGTCCTCTGTGTCCTGTAACAAGTGGCTCCTCAGTCAGACAGGTGCTGAACTTTAGAGACACTATGTTAACAAAAAAAAGCCCTTTGCACACTTTCACTTTCTGTTGATCTTAACTGTTTTTAAGATGCAAAGCACCTCCTGGATCTCTGAGTCGCTCGCACTCATTCGTTCATTGATTCATTCACTCACTGTCAGACAGGCTGAGTTGTGAGCCGTCGTCCACAGTTGACAATTAATAGGATTATTTCTCCTCTCTTTGATGCTGCGGGACTGTGTGTGGTGCTTTGCATCTGTAACACTGTGTGTCCTTGTCTAAAGGTAGAGTTCAACATTTTGGGAAATATGCTTTTTGCTTTCTTGCCAAAGGTTAGATGAGAAGATGACTGTACAGTAAATATGAAGCAAAGAAAGAGTTAACATAAAGACTAGAAACGGGGAAACAGCTAGCATGGCTCTGTTAATGGGTAACACAATCTGCCTGTAAACACCTCTAATGCTCACAAATTAACATGTTGTATCTTATTTATCCTTACAAAAAAGCTAAAAAAATGTCAGTTTATTTTCAGAGTCACGAAATTCTTAGAAAATTTATGAAAGTAGGGAAACTGTTTTCCAGGCCTGGAGCAGTGTGTTTTACATTGTGTTCACACCGGGCGCAAATAAAACAACTTGTGTGAGTGAGTTACATGTAAAGTCAATGTAAAGACGCGATTAGACATGAACTCCCGCTGGGCAGTGCGTTGGAAGTGACACGAAATACACAAATTAATTGCCATGAATGAAGTGAGTAGCGCGACTTTGTGTCATACGCTTGAGCGACCAATTCACACTGTGATAGCCAATCAGCACTGAGATCCTCTGGGAACGACTGACGCAATAGACGGACCGGCAGAGGTTCACTCATCAGTTCAGCGATTTCACACACGTATGAAACAAGTCAACACAAAATATTCTTAAATTCTAGTGTTCAAACTCACATGAGTAACGCGACACGAAAATTTGCATCGTCTGGTGTGAACACAACAGTAGAAAAGTTGTAAATGTACATAGTTTTGGCTGTTGTTTCAATTGTGACTGTAAAATTCCCAAAACATGTCTAACGTTAAAGAAAATATGTTCCTTGTATTACAGTAGTGTGACCGTTGAAACATCACTAGTATTACAAAAAATCACGTGATACACATAGGTATCGCATCATTGCCAGTGACTGTATATAAAGACGGACAATGAGTCTCCACTTTCTCCCACTTTACAAAAATGAAGCCAAAATATATAAATACGCATGCTGCCATCTTGTGCTCGTCATGTTATTTGGAGCCAGAGTCTGTGCAGTAGCGATCTCTTGTCTCTTTGGTATCGTAGTCGATCTCGATCTCTTTGGAGACATAGTGTCCCATCTGACCAATTGCAAACAGCACATTGATTGCAAGCTGCCATATGGCCTGTACGTTTTGTTGGGAAGAATCATGCTGTCACATCAGGAGAGAAACAAAAAAATGCTAAAAAGACAAAATGCAGTAAGGCTGTTGTGTTGCGGGTAGTCTCGCTCACCGGTCTGGCTGGGCCGACTCTCACTTGTATTTCTTTCAACCAATCACAATCGTTCTGGGCGGTGCCACAGCAACGGTGTGCTTGCAAAAATATTGCCGGGGGGAAACAGGTTTTGGCGTAACACGCCCACAAAAATATTGCCTACAGGACGCGAACCATGGCAGAAAAATGGCTACATACCCACAAGATCAAACACTGCAAAAGTTAGTAAAGGACGTGTTGAAAACAGTTGAAAACTGCTACACAACCGGAGGTGGTAGGGCGGGACTTCAGCGGGTGGCTCGTTCCGCCCAATGAGAGGCTGATCTATGCAGCGAACTTCCGCCCACTCAGACTATGTTGCGGGTTAACTGAGATTTGTGGCTCATAAGATTCGTGAATACTCACTGTCAGTGTGGTAATTCTCTAACTGATGCTGGTGACAGACAGTTACTACTGATGGTTAGCTAACGTTAGCTTGAGTGTGCCGCTGCTGCAGTAATGTCACAGTCATACAGTACAGCAGAATCAGACTCAGTCATTTCCAACTCCACCTCAGTCCAGATGAACCAGTTTGCTATTAACAGGTTGGTTATTTATAGACAACACTTAGCCTAATGATACCTGGTGATTCAATCAAATATGTATGGATGTCAGGCAAACGCCTGGGAAGTGCTTGTTCAATAATGTATGGCTGTGTTGCTATATAGGCCTACCCATACTTATTTTTATTTTTATTTAACCTTTATGTTACCAGGAACATTCCCATTGAGATCTCTTTTGCAAAGGAGTCCTGACCGAGACAAAATCACAAATAAAAATAAGCAACCGACCTACATCCTGTTTATATAATCTCCCATGCTCATAAGATAATCGAATTTAAGGAAGACTCTGTAGCGGAAACCAAGATGAGGGAGCAAAAACTTAAAGGATGACGTACATAAGTTATCTGCGTGACAGAAGGTTGCAGCTGCTGATAGTTTTGGAAGTAGAGAACATCAGTAAGGAGGCAGGTCATGTATTATGTCCTTACAGTCTTTGAAAAATGTACCAGTGTTCAATTTTACATGTGTACAAAGAACAAACCAACTGCAATAACTACTTTAAGTCGTGGAAATGGGGTAAAATATTATGGAAAAGTTTTAAAAATTCATAAATGTGGTAAAAATGTGTGTAAAGCCTGTGTTGTTTTTACGGTAGAGTGTCAAACTGTTTCCTGTCCGAGTGGAGTCACTTCTGGAGATACAACATGCTCACACTCAGCTTTAGAGGTGCTGGTAGGCTGATTTTGTTCCCATTAGACCGAGCCAGGCCACCTGTTTCTCCCTGCTCCAGTATTTGTGCTAAGCTAAGCTAACCGTCTGTCTGTTGCTTCATATTTACCGCGCACACATGATAGAAAGTGGTATCAATCTTCTCATCTGACTCAACAAAAAAGCATATTTCCTAAAATGTCCTTTGGGATATTTCAGCACCTGGGGACTCCAGTGGTCACTGTAGTTTTGATTTCATATTTGGATGACAATCATGGATTATTTTTTATGATATATTACATAATGTCTTTGTTATTGTGAGAAAAACCACGTTCACGTCTCACACGGTGGTTTTATTGGATATTATAGAACCAGATGTTTCTACGTTTGAACACATAGAAGGTTATTTGAAACTCGAACCAGCCCAGTTTTATACTGTAGATCTTCTGTTTAACTGTCCACAGCTGCACTGTGCAGATGAAGTCAAGTTCTCCTCTTCTTTCAACCGATGATACTGCCATTCATTTTTATATTTTCCTGCCAATCACACCTGTCCACTTCCTGCTTCTCTCCGCTGTCTTGTCTGTGTTTGTGTGGCTAATCGTTGTATGTGGAGGAGTTCCTCGCCTGTGGATCTCAACTATGAGTTTTTTAAAGTTTTGTTCGACTGCCAGGATTTCTTAGTTAGTGCTCAGACAGAATGCGTAGTCAGTTGAGTGACCCGAATCATGACTCTTTTAGGTGAGTGTGGGCCAAAGGACTGCAACTGAAGACAGCAGTGACAGAGTGTTTTCATTAGGACTCTGTGGACCCGACAGTAGAGCTCATCCTGTGAGTCCTCGGTTGGTGTGAAGGCGAAGCGTGTTCCTTCCAGGTGAAGATTGTGAACACACTTATTAGAGCACAGCAGCCCATTGAGGAAAAATTGAGCAAAAACGGACGTGGCTAAAAGGGAAAAAAAAAACAAAGGTGAAGACAATGACTGGATCACAATCACAATTTTACAATATGTCTGTATGTGTGTGCGTGTGTGTGTGTGTGTATTTGTGTGTTTGCTTGTGTGAGTTTTAGTTCTTTTTCAAAAATTTAAGTTTTTAAATACCGCTGGACATGTACCTGCCAGAGAGATTACTATTATTGGGAAAAAAAGATAAAAAAAAGAAAAAAAAAAAAAGAAAGCCTTGTTACAATATGGGAGAGAACTGCCAACAAGTACTGCTGATTGGGGCCTATTTTATTCAGTGCTGGTGTGTTGTTGTGCTTGTACATATATGTCTTTTCAATCATCCCTTTTTTCCTCTTGGGGGTGGGGTATCAAGGCTCGGGGTGGGTCTTATTCACGAAAGACAGGAGCGAAAAAGAATAGAGTATTTTGTTATTGTCCAATCAGAGGGTGACAGTATGTATATATCTATATTGTATATATGTGATGAAAATGCGTTGGCTTTTTGTGTGACACTACCTTTTACCTGTACTATGGTTCTACATTCAGTGTTTCAGTGTTGATAATATATATTTGGTTTGTGTTTTATTTTTCTGTTTTGTTTGATTTCGTCTTTGTCATTTCTTGTATTTTTTTTTCTCCTATTTGTCCTCTCTTTTTTTGTTTATTGCACGGTTTATTACTTTTGTTGTCCAATGAGGTGACACAGCTACTCTTTGTATTCGTTTAGTGCTGTAAAATAACTCAAGTGTTATTAGAACTGTCGATACCGCCCACCCCACCCCCTTCCCCAATATGCATGAATGGCACTTAAAGAAATAAAATATGGTAACTTCACTGTGGAATAATGTGCTGTTTGAGCTTTGTTCCTCAAGACTTCCATCAGCTTTACAAAGCAGAACGTTTAAGTAAAATACAATACCCAACCATAAAGTAATCCATGTTTTTGAGATAACATATGGGAGCTCTTCTATTAAACAGAAAGCCGCTTTTTTTTTTTTTTTGCTGTCAGATCTGTGAGATGTTTAGAAGTAGGACAGGTGGTAGCATAGCCAGCCTACCCCTTTCAAAAACATGAAAGCACACTCTCGACATGTCAAATGCTTAATGTCAGGAGTTAAGTTTAAAGGGACAGTTCACCCCAAAATCCAAAGTACATATTTTTCCTCTTAAGGCTCACTTCTGCTTAATGTTAGATATGTATATGGACATAGACGGGGCCTTCTGTCTATATACTGCGTTCATTGTGTCCCTATTTGTGTGCATTTTCTGAAAGTGTCTGTCAAGACTCTGTCATCCAGGTCATGGTAATCATAAGTGCTACATCGTAGGCAACTGGACTTGCTTGCGTTTCACCTTTCATCCAAGAAGCTTCTTCAGTTCTAAATGACTGGTGCAGAGTCGCAGGCTTTGAACTCTGTGTGGGTGTGAACCCGACAGAAACACAAGCAAGTTCAGTTGTCTACGATATAGCACTTATGATAACCATGACCTGGATGACTGAGAATCTTCACAGACACCCTACAGAGCCACTAAGGTCACATGTGAGTCGTTAGGGTTAGACGGGACCAGGTGTGAATGGGTATGAAGTCGTCTGGGGAGGGATCCTGAGACTGCATTGTAGGTGGGTGAAAGGTGGTGTCGTAGGCCACCTCCTCTGAGTATCTTGAGTAACCAGATCATGATTTCTGGAAAGAGACATTGCTGTTGAGTTTTTAATTTTAATTTTTTTAAAATGTATTTATTTATTTTAAGCTTTGAGCACCACAAGCTGATGCCATCTAGTTCCATTATATTAGAGAGAAGGCAGACATCTCTATGGTCGATATCTCCAACACTCAGCAACTCACAGCAAAACAATCTAGAGTGATAATCAGCACTACAGGTAAGAGGAAAAATAAGTACATTTGATTTGGGGGTAAACTGTCCCTTTAATATTAATTCAAGCTCTATTGCAATTAATGTGAGAATTTATAGGTTGTATATTCTTTCCTATAACTGTAACGGTATTTGGTGCAGTTTGAGAAAGTAAATACTTCATGTACTGGATAGAGCAAAGAACATTATTGTTAACAGAGAAGCAAAAATGAATGCTGTAAACCTAAACTATTTTTGAATCTTGGAAAAGGAGTTCAGTGGTTGCAAATCAGAGAGTATAAACACTTATTTAAGCAACTGCAGTATGCATCTTCATGTAGTGTGTAGAAACATACATACATATATTGTGTAACATTATTTATCCTCTTTCTTACAGAGCTTTATAGACAACCTTTTCAGCAAAGTATTTAAACAGTTTGACCTTTGATCCAGGATAAGGAGCAGCTGGTGTCGTCATGTAGAAGACGTCCATGTGATCGTATCTCACAGTAGGTTTCTCTTTTTACCCACGCAGCCCTCAAAGCACCCTCCCAATGTTTCCATATGGTGTGTCACTTCAACGTCTCAACAACGTGTGTCCTCGCTGACACTTTACACGTGTGCCTCAACCCCTTAAACATATTCCTCCATAGTGGGGGCAGCGCTCTGACTGCAGTGTTGGAGGTACTGGAAGTTGTTTGACTCTAATGAAAGGACTCTGACAAGACGGACATCATGTTCAAAGCTTCTTCTCTGCTACTGCTGACCCTGGTCCTATGTGTTCAGCTATGCTCATCAGCACCGATACGTAAGCCATACATTTCCTCTGCACTCTTTGACATAAGCACAATTATTTTAAATTAATTGGCTCTAAATCAGTGATATAAAAAATGATTGCACAGCTGCCTCTCTGGGAAATAATATAAGCCTCATAAAATACTATAGGCTGTTAATATATATTTAGATTTCTACATATTGTATATGCAAAATTATGTTAATAATAATTCTTACTGATGTATTTTCTTGGTTGTAATTATTGCAACTAATTCAGCAGATTGCCGGAGTTACAGTTCTTTAATATTTGTTGATTTATGATCACATTAATGTCAAAATTCCCCTGAATGCACCCATTTAATTCAGAAATACATCACATAAGTGTGTAAATATGTTGTTTAATAGGGTAAACCTGTGTTTGATATTTTATGATTGGTAGGCTTGGAGTTGACACAATCTAAGACAGGGAAAGGTAAATATCGCTTGAGGTGTTTTCCAGCTATGAGTAATAAAATATATGCGTTCAGTTTGGAAAATGAGCTCAGTCACCCCCATAAATCAAGAATAAAACTTCTGCACCTGACAGCGCCGATGTGATTAACTACCAAACTCAAAATACTTTCATTGCCAGTTCAATGACACACCTGCTCCTGTTAGCATGCTCCCCTGTGAGACACGTGGACTAAACTTGGATCTGTTTGTATCAGGTCCCTGGAGATCTTCCTAACTGTTACATAATCAGCCATCGTTCAGAGCTATAGTGTCCTGTAGGGCTGACTTTTGGGACAAAAGCTGCACTTATGCTTAACCTCAGGTCCTTACAATTAGTGTTACAATTAGTGTTTAAGTCCAAACTATTATTTACTGAATGCTGCTGTCAAATTGAACTGAATTGTATTGTCATATTTGGGGCTTGTATGTATTTATTTATGTGTTTTAGCAAATCATAAGTAAACTTAAAAGGTACAGCTGGTGATTTTTATGAAAATAACTTTGTGTCATGTTTGCTGTAACTGTGAATGTATTCTGAGTCTGAGTCATGACGGCATGGTCAGCAACCAGTCAGAGCTCAGGAGTCTCTAACAGTCAATCATGTCAATCACTCTGTGAACTTCAGTCAAATCATTAAACTAGGCAGCACTGACCAAATATGAATCAAGATTCTGTTATTGCATTACCTATTTCTCACCTCAGATGTTTTTTTAGCTGTAAAATGAGAAAGCTGGTCTGGCCCGTGGGCGGTGTTTGGTGCTTTACCTGTCTGTGTCCAACATGGACACCGGAGCAAACTTTTCCATTTTACAGCTAAACAGTACACTAAAAGATGTTCCTGTAAACATCTGAGGTGAGAAATAGACTGCAGTTCATGAGCAGTGATTCATGATTGACAGCTGCATTAGAGACTCCTTGGAAGTGCTACAAGGCAATAGAGTAGGCATAGAAATATGAGATATATATGAGATATCTGACTAATTTCATGCTGTATGAATATAGTGACAATTTGAATCAGATTTTTTTTCTAAAAGTTAACAAATGAAGCTTTAATAAATACATTTATTTCACATTACTGACAAATTCTATGAACATTTATACAACATAAAAATGAAAGTGTAAACAAATCTATAGATTAACTTTATCAACTAAAATACATTTTAGAAAATCCCCAGTTTTAATGTTCTGATATTTAATAAAATATATTCTAGGTATATAAGGGTTCCTTTGTTGTCTAACTTGGAGAACAAACCCAGTGGTTATGCTGTTGATGCACTGGAGAACCAGTTCAAGTTGTAATTGAGTCTCTAACTTCTATTGCAGCTGCCAAAGTTGGTAAGTCCTCTGGACCAGGACCAGGACCAGGGGAACTTGCACCAGTAGCTAAAGGCCAGAGTAACTTGACTAAGGTGAAAAAAACAGTTCAGAAGAAAGTCATTCCAGCTGTTGCACCTAAAGCAGCTCCACCTCCTGTGGAACCACCTGCTGCAGAAGACATTCCAGTTATTGCAAAAGAACCAGAACCAATTGTCATCGAAGATCAGGTCTCTGATGCCCCTCAAGAGCCTTTGGCTGCAGTGGAGGAGAAAACTGTCCCTGAAGAAGTCGCCCTAACAGACGCCTCTCCAGATGAAGCCACAGAAGAAGTTGCCCCAGCTGCTGCTGTAAAGAGTGAAGAGCAATATGTGGAGGATCCAGCTCCAGAAGCACCGATCCCAGTCATTCCTTTAGAAACATCAGAAGATGAAGCTCCAGAGGCAGAAGATGAAGCTCCAGAGGCAGAAGATGAAGCTCCAGAGGCAGAAGATGTAGCTCCAGAGGAAAATGTAGAAGAAGAAACTGCTGTTGCTGCAGAGGGTGCTGCAGAAAACACATCCCCAGAACAGCAGGATCTGGAGGATCCAGCTCCAGCAGTACCAATCCCCATTATCCCTGTAGAGGCCCCAGAAGATGAAGCATCAGAGAAGGATGCTGTAGAAGAAGGTGCTCCAGAAGAACCTTTACTTATAGTCCCTGATGACACTACAGAAGTCGAACCTGCTCTGCCAGAAGAAGAGGAATCTGTTGTCCTCGTCGTTGCAGAAGTTGAACTTGAGACAGAAGAGGCAGGTGAAGGTGAACCTGCTGCAGAGGAAACAGCACCAGAGGAAACAGCCCCAGAAGAACCTGCTGTCATTGTTGCCGTGGAACCTGCTGAAGAGGAGCCAGATCAAGAGGAACCGGAGGAAACAGTCCTTATAGTTTCTTTAGAAACAGAAGAGGAGGAAGCAGTTGTTCCAGTGGTCCTGGAAGAAAATGCTGAAGTGGATCCTGCTACAAATGAAGAACTCGTTCCCAGTACGCTGGACGAGGAGGAGTCTGTTGCTCTGCTTCCTGTAGAGCTTGAGACTGAAGAGGAAGGTCAAGTGGAACCTGCTGAAGAGGAAACAGCACCAGAGGAGTCAGCCCCAGAGGAACCTGCTGTCGTCGTCCCTGTGGTACCTGCTGAAGAGGAGCCGGATCAAGAGGATGAAGAGGAAACAATCTCCATCATTTCTTCAGAAACAAAAGACGAGGAGGTTGCAGAGGAACATGCAGAAGAAGAAGAAGAAGCAGCTGCTCCTGAAGTTCTGGAAGAAAATACGGAAGTGGATCCTGTTACGAATGAAGAACCTGTTCCCAGTACGTTAGAAGAAGAGGAATATGATGCCCTCCTTCCTGTAGAGCTTGAGACCGAAGAGGAAGGTGAGGTGGAACCTGCTGCAGAGGAAACAGCACCAGAGGAGTCCGCACCAGAGGAACCTGCTGTCATCGTTCCTTTGGAGCCTGTTGAAGAGGAGCCGGATCTGGAAGAAGAAGTTACAGAAGAATCAGTCGAGGTAGTTTCCCCAGAAGAGCCAGACGAAGAAGCTCCAGAGGAGGATGCAGAAGAAGAAGCTGCAGAGGTTCCTGTCCCAATAGTCCCAGAAGAAGATGCAGAAGAGGACCCTGCTACAAATGAAGAGCCTCTTCCTGATGTACCAGAAGAAGACGAATCTGTTGCCCTTGACACAGAAGAAGAAGCTCAGGAGGAAGAGGCTGCAGAGGAAATAGCCCCAGAAGACCCTGCTGTCGTTGTTGTTGTTGTTGTGGAACCCACCAGCGAGGAACCAGCTCCAGAAGACCCAATCCTAATCATCCCCCTGGAAGATCCAGAAGAAGATGCTCCAGAGGAAGTTGTCCAATCAGATCCTGTCCCAACGGAAACAGCCCTGGATGAGGACACAGCAGGTGACAGCGATGCAGAGATACTTATCACACCTGTCACTGAGACCCCATCTAAGAACGACACCTTAGATGCAGCACTGGATCCGGTTGAGGAAGTCCCAGTAGCTGCAACAGATGCTCCTGCTGCAACAGAGATCTTAACTGAAGCCCCAGTTGAACCTGACACAGCTCCTCCTGCCCCAGCTGTCTCTGAGGAAGAAGTCTTTGCGGCTCCTCTGGAAGGTGGTGATGGCACCAGCATAGAGACGCACAGTGATGATTCTGAAGCTACAGCTATATTAGTCGAAGATGAACCTGCAGGTAAGAATTTAACACTCCACTATGGTGGGCCTCTTTGTCGAAGATTCCAGGATGTAACTATTACCAATTACAGTGACATTAAAGAATATAAGTGTGAGAAAGTCTACAAGAATCCTGTGGGGCACAGTCAGCGTTGTGAGGACATGTTCATGTCTGCGTAAGAGCTCAAAGTGAGAAAAGTTAAATATTACTGCATGTAGCAATTACAAGTGTTGATTTCACTAATGACAGTATTGGTCTCCCAGGTCTGTTGAACAGAGGGGCAGTGCTCGGTGCAGCATTCTTCACGCTGATGTGTTTTATCGTATTCGGGATTGCCTGGACAACCATAGCTAAGAAACTGCGCTGAATGAAAGTGAGTTCTTTTGATGATTAAGTGGCTCAGAATTCACTTCTCATAGCATGGTTTACAACACTGTCTATAAATTTGCACTGACAGTTATTTCTCCTGTTTTAGGACATTGGCGTAAATATCGAACAGACAAATGAAATAGCTGTTTGATCATACGTGCAGAAACTGAAGCACTGTGCTGAACAAGTTTCAAGGCATTGGATCTTTGCTGAAGAAAGCCTCCAGTTCTCCAAGGTTTGGACAGCAAGAAAACCACGATAATACCGGAAACCAGTGATGGAGGAGGTAATAGATAGTCTACTTCAGTAACAGGAGTAATACCCCAATATAAAAAAATAGTATATAAGTCCTATTCGTGATTTACTTAAGAAGAAATATGGAGCTATCATCAGCAAAAGATATGCCTAAAGGTAACAGTATTCTGCAGCAGAATGCCCCCTGATGCACTGATGTGTAAGCAGTTGTTATCGCTCCTTAATATCAGTGCAGACTGGCAGGGCAAGAGCACCACTGGTGGCCTGGTAATGACACAATGTTCTTTTTTATCTGATGAATTCTTTGATTGATCTATAGAGTGAAACTTGTTGCGAGTGAATCACGAATGTCAATGCTTTTCTATCTCCAGACTGATGGTAAATGTCATTGTGATAATACTATTATTGTCACCGTCACGTCTGTTTATGTAAACGCCACCAATGACTAATGATGACTTATCAGGGTCTTGAAGGGTTTTCCCATTTCATGAGGGAAGATTTCACCCACTGCCCCTTTTATCTCTGTTCCAAGGGGCAACGGGACACATGAAAACGAGGGGTGGGGTAAAAATAAGTTATGGGATTTATGAAAGTGCATCATGTTGTACAGGCTTATCATAGGTTTGGTATCAAAAATCCTACAGTCCAGTTGTGAAATAAATGTAGTGGAGTAAAACGTTCATCACCAGGGCGGTCATGCTCTGTAATATGTAGTGTACATGTTTATGAATGTTCTGATTTATCTGAGTGATTGTGTTTTGATTTTTAAATGTATAAATACTGAAAACTTTAATGCACTTGTAACTTTACTTGTCGAGCTTTTTTGGTTGTGGATCATTAAAGACAAGGTCAGAGCGGGTATCCTGATTGTCTTCCTTCTTGTGGTTGCTCAATCAGATACCATCCAGCCTTCAATCACAAAATGTTCTTCATGTACTATATGTACATTTCCACTGGCCTCATGACTCATACGTACAGGACAGTCCAAGGCATGCATGAAAAAGCACACGCCTCCTAAATGCTGTCTAAGAGCCAAGTAGACCTATCACTTTTCCTGCCTGTTATGTGGCATGAGACGGAGAGCTCTCCTATCAGTCTCATTTTGGCATGCTGCTGTACCAGCTATATGTTACTGCACACAGTAAATAATTTTAGGATGGTGAGGGGGACATGGTGTACCAAGTGAGAGCTTCAGACTGTGCTCTGTATTAAAACTGCACCCAAGTGTGATTGTTTTCTGCTTTTAATTGAAATTGTTTTACAGAGCTTGTATGTAATAATAGCAGCCTTACAAAACCTGGGAGTAAAGACACAAACAAAATCATTTTTAGCACTTTTACACATTTACAGCAGTTACTACGGCTTTTACATGTAGAAGCCTCAGTAATTCAGCTGTTAGTTAAGTGTTTATTTATTCAGGATGTGTCAGTGAGAACAAATGACAGTATAACATCACATCAAGACAAATCAGTCACACAAAGCAGTCATCACAGACACTGATTAAATAATGACAAAGTGTCATTGTTACCTGTAATAGATGTCATGTGTCACCAGAAAACATGACACACATGTTTTGGTCTTGTCCTTGTCTACAAGGTGACTGAGTAGCAGTGCTGGGGGGTAACTAGTTACATGCAACTAATTACAGTAGTAAAATTATAAAACAAATGTAAATGTAATCAGTTACACCTACTGAGAAAAAAAGTAATTAAATTACAGTAACTAATTAAAATGTTGGTAATTACAAAAGGGTTACATTTGACTATATTCTTTTTGGTAAATATTCTATATGTAGATTATAATATTCATTATGCTGCTTCGCATCTTTTGGCCATCAGCTGTTTCAATTAAGTAGTTACATTAATTATTACATTTTTAATAGGGTAACTTGTAACCTATAACCAATTACATTTTAAAAGTAACCCTCCCAACACTGCTTCTTTCTTCAAACACCTTGCCGAGGTATTAAACATCGTGTTGACACTGTGTGCAGAAATGGCCATTTCTGGAATATTATGAGCTCATTAAACATTTAGGAGGACAACAAAGGACAATATTATCTTTGTATCCTCACTAATATGTAGAAGAATATTGCTGGAGTGAAAGTCACCATTTGCCCCCGAAGCATCTCTGTGGTTTAAAGACCTCATGATGTTCTTAAACCTGGAGAAAATTAAGGTCAATTTGAGAAACTCATCTTGGAAAATTTAAGACTGTTTGGGGCCCTATGTACAATTCATTGTACCAGTAAATTAATAAATGTAGTTATCAATTAATTAATTAATTAATTAAAAATCTATATATATCTGCAAAAGTAAATTTTATATGTAACACCCAGTATATTTAAGATGCATATTAAATGTTGGCTATTTTGTGTATAAGTAATAATAACCCCTTTTCTTTAAAGACTGACAGCTTTTTAGATTTTTGCCTACATACATTATTGATGAATAATGTATGAATATGCCAGATTAACCCTCTGGTTCTTCAGCAGTCAAATAATTTATTCATTAAAGTTTTTGATATTAAAGTTTGATGTACTTGTGATACATATGGTCTCCTTTTTAGATCATCAAGTCCATAAGCTGATAAATACATAAAATCAAGTGTATCCACATTGAATCAGTCAGTTTTCTCCTTGTTGTCCTGAATATAAAGATTTCTGTTGCTAATGTTGATGTATATTAAAAAAAGTATTAGACAAATAGAGCATAGTGTTAGTTCAGGCAGAGCAGGAGTCAAGCTCAGCTTACACATCCCATCTATGTCAGCTGATCTCAAGCAGCCCAATCAGCTGATTGATCAGCTGACTCCCTTCTATGCATCCAATTAGCAAATCTCACTCAGGGCACCCTATTTAAGCTTCCACAGCCTGCCTATACCTTTGCTGCTTCCTCTGCAACCCGCCTCCATCCCATTTCTTCTTTTCATGCTGCTGACTAGTCAGTGTCATTTCTGTTGTCACCGATACCTGCTCTGTTCTGGACCTGAGGGGGTCTTTGCTGATGCTCTCCTTGTTTTAGGCCAATCATGTATGCACATGGAAGGGCAGAGAGGTCCCAGAACAGCGCTGTACCCCCAAAAATATCTCGCTGCAAAGGAAAATAAAGGTTTTCTTTGACTAAAGTGGTCATGACTGAAATCAGGTATCTACCATCCAAAGTTAGTGTTTTTAGTACAAAACTCAATTTGTTACTATCCTTTAGCTGCAGCTGAGCAAGGACACACTGCCTGATGAAACACAAAGAGGACTACACTTTCAATGTCAGCGACGGAGGATAAAATCTACAGCCCTCATTTGTGTAAAACAAATTTGATGCTTTGGCAGTCTGAGTTTAGACAAATCAAGTGGATATCTTCCAAAGTTATTATTTTTTGGAACAAACTTCCTCTTTGTGTTTCACTGGACAGTGTTTCCTTGCTGGTCTGTAGTAAGGGACAGTAACAAAAAGAGGGAGTGTTGTATTACAAAGGCTGTAACTTTGGAAGATATCCACTTGATTTGTGTACCTCAGACTGCTGAGGCATCGTATTAGCTTCAGATGAACGTTGGAATATATTTCTGCACAAAAACAAGGGCTCCCATCACTTACATTGGAAAAGCATTAAAGGGAAACTTCACCAACAAAGTAACCACTTGTATATCAGTTAGTCATGTTTCACGTTTTACTTTGATATCATGAAGAAAACTATATCAAAACATCAGTTTACAAACTCTCAAACAACTCACGCAGTATAATCCACGTCTCATTTGTTCAGTCAAATGCTCAATACTTCCCAAACACATGTATTTTTGCTTAAAAAGAACTCAGTATTAGAGTCTGGCTTTGAAGAGCGTATAGATAAGTTTCACTTTCACTTCAGTTTTAAATAGTAAGGTTTTAGCTGGAGTTGTGTTAGAATTTGTAAACTGATGTTCTGATATAGTTTTGCTATTGTTAAACCTGGTTTCCCAATCGATCAATAAGTTCATTGTTTTCCATGGAGGAATGCGAGAAAAACAGTTCATGAATTCAGGGTGACGCTCCATGACTAATGGATTTACAAATGGTCATTTTGTGGGTGGAGTGTTCCTTTAAAATGAGATCTTCTAATTGCCAGTATGAACTGAAGGAATAATTAGACCATATGGGCACCTCCCTATTGTTTGGCTGTGAAACTAACCTTTAAGGCAATGATGCTGAACTTATGGTCCGAGGGCCAAATCTGGCCCGTGATTGGGTGCAGGGTGACCAGCGGAACGTTATGTAATTCAGAATAAAAATAAATTGATTCACACTGGGATGTTTTTTCTATGTTTAATGTAATTTAAACACCATGAAAATAGAACTTGTTTATCTAAAAAACAATAAAGTGCCAGGTAAAGATCCCTGCTGTACCCCTGACAGGTGCCTGAAAGAGTAGATTTGAGGATCATTGGTGTGAAAGATTTGTTTGTTCTTTTGAAGTATCCATGAGGAAGTTTGTTTGTGTTCAGCTTGAGCTCAACCTGCTGATTGTACAGTAAAAGGACAGCGGAGAGTGGGAGGAGGTTGAAAACAGTCAACTTTAAAAATATATAAATATACTAATGTCTGTTTATTAATACACACCTAGCCACTTGTCATTTTGTTAAAGTGGCCCTCGGGCAAAGCAAGTTGAACGTCCCTGCTTTAAGGGAGCCCAGCATGATTTGTCCAAGAACGCTCATAGGTGACGGACAACCTCATGTGGAGGGTGAGGAGTTACGGCTGTAATAAAAAGCAGGAGGACCTGTGACATCTGTCCACCTGATGGACATGGTAAGGTCATCAGGGTGGAGCAGGGGTGGAGGAGTTTAGTATTGCTTGAGCAGTGGGAGTGAAAGCTTGTGAACAGTGGGTCATGAATCAGCACACCTGGTTGAGAAACACTTTAAGCTCAGAGGTTACAGACACTAAAGGAGCTGAGCTGATAAGGTGCATGACAGGTCCACAGGGTGAGTGTGTCAGAACATTACTGGGATGTTTCATGGTGAACCACAAAGAAAACTCATATTGTATTGTAATAATATTGTTATCTTATATCTTATATCCAATCAATATAAGGACTCTAAGTATCTTACTGAATGCCAGACTTGTAGAGTAAGAACTATGTTTCCTTGTGTGGCATGAGGTCACACGTTATATTTTGGTAATTATTTACTGGAGGAATAGATTTATGTAAGAAAGCACAACTAGAATACTGCATGTTGACTTTGTTGCATGATTGCTCCTGTTCACTGTGCAGACAAGGTTTGAAGTTTTGCCACAGAGAAACGAACAATCAGACATGGAGATCACACATCCGCTCACATTTGTTACAACTCATCTAACAGTTTCTCGTCAGTTGTAGTGCTGCTCTGACGGGTGAAAATTATTTGCATTTAAGTCCTGTTCTTACTAGTTCACAAACCTTCAGGCACAGACTTCAGTCTGAAGAGGACACAACCTGTTTGTGGTAGCACAGCAGCCTCTAGTGGCCGCAGACATTACCTGTAGATAACGATACCATCAGATCACGATAACCTGGCATGCCCTTTGAGAACCAGTGTGACCACAGAATGTGGGAAATGAAGTTACAACATATCCAAACAGGAACTGAGTGCTACTGAGGCTCATTTAGGTTTCAACAGCTGCAGACTGCAGACACGGAGGCCACGTACACACATGCATTTTAGTTGTGTTTCGTGGTAATTTGGTTAGTGAGATAGTTAGTTAGTTAGTTTAGTTTATTTGATATAGACATAACAGTAGTTTTTTAATGTTTATAGTGAAATGCTAATCTGCAACGCCTGTCCAAATGAGGCTTTTTAAAGGTTAAGATAGAAAAAAGAAAAGAAAATACATTCACAAATCCAAACACAGAAATATATCTTCATGTACATACACAAAATTCAAAATGCAGTGGTGTCTGTGGTGGTATCAGGTGTAAGAAGTGTGTTGTCTGAGCTGTTGTTATTGTCCGTGTACCAAGAGCAATTGGACTGCATCCCTTTAATATCTCTAGTTCTATGAGGCCGTCATGGACAAGCTACAGGATTGTTTCACAACATTACTGGACCGTCATATGGATTTTGCATCAATGGGATTAATGGAAGGATCATGTTGAGGAGCTGTTTGAATGCGGATGTTTGAATGTGGTTGTTTTATTTTATTTTTTAGCATTTATTTACACCCCTTTAACATTGATGTTTTGTTTATATAGTTGTTTTATTTTATTCTTTATACTTATTATATTCAAACACCCACTGTAACATTGGTGTTTATATGTTTTCATTTTTCTGTTTGTCTGCTGTATGTTTTATCCTGTTGTAAAGTGCTTTGGGACCATGTCTCATCTTGTTTTTACCACTTTAAATAAAATTTGATCAATTGATGTGAAGACTTTTGCTCCAAAAGAACAAACACAATCAGTTGCCAGTTTACTAAGTACATGTAGCTAGAACTAATGCATGATACTGACACATTTTGTGTATCGCATGTAAATCAGTAGGGATAGGCTGAATACCAGAAACACCTCTCACTAAACTGCAGTACAGCTCAGCAGCACTACAAACTACATCATCGACCAAAATGACCGCACAGTTAAATCAACACCTCTCTCAAACAGTAATAAAAGATTAAATGAGGGATTTATTGCACAACTTTTGTAGTAGACTTAATTAGTTTTAGCGGGGTGTACCTAATAAACTGACAACAAAGTGAATATAGTATTTTTTAAAAACTAACCCTTTAACTTTGCTCTCATTGCTACTCAAGTAAAAGAAATTGCATGCTGTGTGTTTACCCACTACTGAAGCTATGAGTCAAAGAAAATTGTTCCTACATTAAACCACTCACAACAAGGTTAGCAGATTATCTTGAGTAACCGGGTCATGATCTCTCAAAAGACACATTCCTGTTGAGTTTGTCAGATGTGTTTCTGGCACTTTGAAGCACCACAAGCTGAGTGACTTCTAGTTCCATTATGTTTAAGAGAGGGCAGACATCTCTACAGCCGATATCTCCAACACTCTGCAACTCACAACCAAAACAATCTAGACTCATAAACAGCACTACAGGTAAGAGGGAAAATATGATTTTGGGGGGTGAACTGTCCCTTAAAAGCATTGGCTTGCAAAATGGTTATTTTGAACCATGGGATTGTGGCAGAAAATTTTGAGCATCTGGTGAATTTTCATGCACCAATTTGTGCCTTTTCTGCATCAATTTGTCAGAAAAGTCCTCTGCTACTTCCATGTCTTTACTGAGGGAGACAAATGCAAATGTTCTAAATATCCTCCTGACACCCTGTGTCCTCATGAGGACATCACATTTTGGGTTAACTTGACGTCATACTTCTACCTTACTTAGACCTGTTGTCCTCAGTCATGGACACTTTGTATGCCATCTAGCGGTAATAAGACCATGATACACTATTCCTCTTAAAACAAGATGGCAGCCATCTCTGCCAAGTCAGTCTGCAGCCAATCCTGACACTAAAGTGGACAAGGTCCAAAACCTGAACACGTTATTTATGCAAATTAGGTTCACTGGTGTCCGTAGGTGTGAATGTGAGCATGAATGGTTGTCTGTCTCTATGTGTCAGCCCTGTGATAGTCTGGCGATCTGTCCAGCGTGTACCCCACCTCTTGCCCAATGTCAGCTGGGATAGGCTCCAGCCCCCCCACAACCCTCAACAGGATAAGGGGACAGAAAATGAATGTTTGTAGTTTGTTATGGCAACAAATTTGACCAATTTTAGTTGGTAACAAGTAACAAGCTAATACACTGCTAATTAGGAATTTGAGGACATTAGGACTTTAGTATTGTCTTGTTTGAGGACACCAGGACTTTATAATCATCGCATTTTAGGACATTGGAACTTAATTATCATTGATAGTGTGTCGTTTGTTTTTTTTACTTCTAGGGTCCTACCTATCTAAAATGGCTTGGAGAAATTAAAAATGCACACCAAACAAAGGTTATTGAGGGGGGGTGTGTCCCCTGTGCCCTGTGTGAAATTAGAAGTTAACTGAATTAAACTGAATCACACCAAACATATTTTATGCAGCATTTTTCAGGTAATCCACTCACTTATTTTGAATTACTCACTTTTAGTTGTCAGGTAGTTTAGAAGTGAGTTAAAGAATATGACAAACTGTTCACCATCAAATAAAAACACACCACAGGCAAACAATTTAATGCAAAATATATTAAAGTTGAGGGCATTTTTATCATCAGAATAACACCTTTCAGCCTGCATTTGCCTTCTTTTATTGAGTTCTTCTCAGCTATTCATGGATGCACAGATGGCACCAGCCTACAGGCCCATTATGCTCAGAGATGAATCTAAGCAAGGTACTTAATTGGCATGGTTTCATGTTCGGCTGCAGCGTGGACAGGACTGGAGCCTCTGCCTGCAGGAGAGGACACCGGGGAGCCGTGTCGTCTACAACAAACCCTCCTCGCTGAACATTATTGCCCCATCGCTGTGTGAGAGAGAGTGTGTGTGCGGGTCTGACAGGGCTGCCTCTCCCCAACTACACCACACCACGATCCGAGTTACAGAAGAGGCTTTCGACTCAAGCCTCCATCCGCCATTTTCAGCAGATTGAAAGCAGGTAGAGCACAAAAATCACAAGTCCCCGGTCACATACAGCAGGTAAGTGCGCGTGTGAGTAGCCTGAAACCAAAAAAACACCCTACGACAGGGAGCATTGAGGGAGAAAAACCACCTTACTCCGGCCAGCATCGGGAAGAATAAGGGGAGCGGACGGTGTGCCTACAAGGGTAACAATAAACTGCATCCTCCAGGCGCTGCACGGTTCACACACACGCTCATTTCTTCTGTCTTTGTCAACTTTTATGATGCATAACGCTTTTAAAAATCCGCTTTACGCACACACACGTACACATTGCAACCTCTCCATTTGTTGCCTGAACTTCAGCTTGAGGGATTTAAAAATGTCTGATCACAACTCCAGCACCAGCGGATTACACTGGAGAGGATAGAATCAAATAAACCTAAATGAACTGTCCAGTAAAAAGTTCAAGCATTTTATCCTTTGTTTAAGAGGATGATAAATACCCTCAGCTGGAGCACCAGGACTCTGACAGTAAGGTTTATTGTGTTGGCTTTGTGAGCTGTATCTGCCTCTGACATGATATAACATCATCAGTAAGTCAAGAGACCGTTTAAAAGGTCAAAGGATGTGCAACTGAAACCATGTTGAAGGCATATTTGTTTTTATTCATAAATTCAGTGTGATGTGTGAGCCCAGCCCCATGACACATGGGTCAGCTTATTGTGCTCCTGAACAATTGGCTTTTCTGCCAGCTGGGACAAAAAGCAGGTTACTAAAGCACAGCCAGTGTCTGTGATGGAAACGTTTAGAAAAATCCTTATTTCTATTCATGCAAGAAACTTTTCTGATGATTGATTAGTTGTTTGAGCCTTTGTATTAGCAACAGTAAGCTTCTCAAACTGACAAGATGTCCTCCTTTAAACACTGAATATCTTACCTATAACATATTTCAAAAACCTAAATAAAAGTCTTTGCGTGCTTTAATACCAACTTGTTTATTTGACAAGGACATAAGACATAGCTTGATATGTAAAATACAAAGTAGATGCAGTGCATGCAGGTTTCTAGTCATGGCTAATTTGCAACTCCTGTCCCTGGTTAGGCTTTTAGAATTAAAACTGTAAGTGTAAGATTACTGAGCATGAAGTAACATATACAGTAAAATACGACTAAGTCAAAGAGAAGACCACAATAAGAACAGAGACAAAAAACAATTAACAGTGACCATGTTATTGAAGTATGTGGTCTGTGTGTGGTTGTCCCTATGTGTACATGTCCACACATGTATGTCCAAGCATTGTGCTCAACACATTTATATGTGTGATCAAAGATTGTGGCCTTCACAATCACTGCATTGCTTTACATGTGTGTTAAAAACCTTAAGTTCTGTCAGTTTTTTAATTTCAGATAGTAATGCATTCCACAGTTGTATCCCTCCTGCTGAAAAGGATGAATGACCAAATGTTCTGCGGTTCGGTGCTCTACAGTTTCTGCTCGTTACACCCCTTGTTCTGATTCTGCTATGTTGTTTGTTTAGTTTAGTTGACAAAGAATTTCTGATGCTTGGTTGTTCACACACTTAGACATTAGTTTTAAAAATGAAAAGTTTACAAAACTGTCAAAAACGTAATATGTTGTATTTTTGTAGAATTAGGCAGCGGTGCCATCCAGCAGGTTTCAGATCCATTACTTTCAACACCTGTTTATATAATGATCTAATGGGTGTAATTGTTGTTTGGCTGGCCTGACCCCACACGGCTCTACAATATGATAAATGGGAAAATATCATGTGAATATCAATATGAATTAATGTGCCGCCTTGAGGGGTATAAATTAGAGATCATTTGGCATTCATGACATTCAAGAAATATCATCCAGAATTTCACATCTCATACAGTAAATTACACAACATGCATTTATGCAGAAATCTGAGAGAGCTGCACGGCTGACAGTCTAATTTAAAATTGTAGGATCTTTACCCCTTATTGGTGCTGTGCTTAGTTTCCCTCGGGACTTATCTTTGGGGTTTCTGACATTCTGTAGGTAAAGCTGGAAACAAATTCACAGTGAAAGCAATTATTAGTTGCAGCCTGCATTGATTAACGAAGTTAATCATAGGCTGCACTTCTTGTTGCTGTATTTATGAAAGGGGCTTTACAGTGATTTTAATCATAGGCTAACGAGAGAGGGAAATATCGTCAGTGTGCTGTTTACTTGTGTAGAAGAAACACACAACTTTCATGACGTCCATAAGCACTAGGGGTGGGGGAAACAATCAATACAGCGTAGTATTGCGGTATTTTTGTGTGGCAATATCGTATTGTCACACAGTGCCAAGTGTTGATTTTTAAAAATTATATAAATTATTAATATGACATACAAATTAAATTTTAGGTAGCCTACTAGAATCATATAATCAATTGTTTTTTTAGTCCACTAGATACATTTTGCTGCTGCTGGGGAAAAAAATGGCTGAGGTGAGATGAACAGACTGAAAACTTTATCTTATTCAGTACAACAGATGTTGACAAAGTTTTCCTTTGGGAACATAATTTACAATTGAAAAAAGGTAATAAATCACAATATATTTTATTCCAATACTCAGCGTATTCCAACATATTTTAAATCGCAATAATATTGTATCATGACTTAAGTATTGTGATAACATTGTATCATGGATTCTCTGGTGATTTCCACCCCTGATAAGCGCGGCCCTCTCTTGTCACATACTTAAGTGGGTCAGGACCAGTGTGGAAATAAGTCATAGTAAATTCTGTTTTTATCTGTTGTCAGTTTGATGCAGAAAACCTCAACACTTCAAAGGAAGGTTGTATTAGACAGTTGGTCTTTTGCCACCACTAAGACCCAGAAATTAATCTTCATTATGAATTTGCTTTGAGAGCATCCATTCAAGTGTGCTGCAACTTTTTCACCACTTACTTTACTCCATATTTAAAGTCGATGTGACAGTGCTCCTTTAAGAGTGGGTGCCCGCTGTCAGGTAGAAATATCTACTTTTTGCGGTCTGTTAAATAAGGATGTTATCTCAACATGATTGATTATATTTGCATGATTATATTTGACATTTTCACAGGGTTTTGATGCAAACATTTCATGTGTTGTAGATCATGGCCATTACTGGAGGGACAGTGGAAACACTTGATGAAATTCCAGCTCATGTGTGGAAAGGTCTGCCCGACTGTTTGACTCTTGGACCTTCTGCTATAAATCAAAGCCGTGTTGGTGAGTACAAAAGTGTTGGTCCTGTTTTTTTAAGATACATACAAACGGTGAACAGCATTAACATGCTGTTCACCGTTTGTATTTCACTGATGTACAACTCTAAAACTGACTTCCAGCAGCCAGTGATAGTGGATTGCAATGAGACCGGAGTGAGCTGGAAAATGGAGAACTTTTATCACAGTTGGGGATGATCAATCAGTGTAAACAAAGGAGAACTTGAATGTTTGCTGTGTCAAAATGCTTTCAGTGTTTTCTACAATGCCTCAGACACACTAAACTACCCTGAAGTCTGGTAAACACCCATAGTTTAGACTTGCTTTGTTCCACACTGACCCCCGAGGAGGTATACTGACATATCCACACATGCAAGGAAACAAACAGAAAACAACAATTGCAGTTTTTGCCCAGGGATTGAAATCAAACTTGAGGCAAATACAATATAATAAAGAAGAGAAAGATAAGAAAAAATAAATAATTCGTGATCATTTTAAAATCTTTTAAATAAGTACACTGTTTTGGAACATGGTCATCTACTTACCTCTTCTTTAAAACTGGCAGATTACGGTTACCACACCTAACTTTAGGCTGATTATGTTTTTCAAAGGTTCATGCTTAAAGGTCCAGTGTGTAGGATTTAGGCAGATATATTGGCAAAAATTGAATATATTATAATAAGCATGATTTCTTTAGTTTATAATCACCTGAAAATAAGAATTGTTATGTTTTCATTACCTTAGAATGAGCTGTTTATATCTACATAGGGAGCGGGCCCTCCTATGCAGAGATCACCATGTTGCAATGCCATGTTTCTACAGTAGGCCAAAGTGGACAAACCAAACACTGACTCTAGTTTGGGCCATTTGCATTTTCGCGTCGGCCACGGTAGTTAGAAGCCCCAATGTGATGAGCAGCATTGGAAAAACACTGATTTTTCTAACATGCAATGGCTTTATTTGGCTCTTTTACTGGTTTAAATTGCTGGGCCAGTTTGTTTTGGAGAGGAGGAGACCTCTGTAAAATCCTCATGAACATCTGGATCTTAAGTTAGCAGAGAAAAAAAGTGAGCATTAGCAGGTGCTGGGCTGGTGGCTTGCCTCCACCATGCCAAACAGTGTCGGGGGAAACACTGATTTGTAATGTGAAACTTCTTTATTCAGCGTTTTTACTGGTTTAAATCACCTGGTCCGTTTGTTTTGGAGAGGAACAGACCTCTGTGGATTAATCGGCTCCTGGTTAAAATATCCTGAACAGTAAACACTCAAGGTTGAGGTGTTTCAGCTGGTTGCAATCTGCAATCTTCAGTGCCTGATGCTATTAAATCTCCCTACATATTGCACAGTGTATCTTTAACCCTGTGTACAAAACATGCTGTGAATAATCTCTAGTTATTATAAACCTTATCATGCCAGTCTTGAAGATCCACATTCTTGAGTCAAGTTCAAGGATCACCTTTGTTAAAGTCAAACACAGTACAGGATGTCTCTTTTTGGGCACCACTATCTAAATGTACCGAAAATTCTACATATTTTTATGATTACAAAGATACAAATTTCAACGTGTTTAGTGCTTTAACAATCTAAAAAATACCAACTGTAACAGGTGTAAGACGTTTTTCCATGTTTTATTTTCAGGTGTCTGGGCCACTCGGGTCATTCCTAAAGGCAAGAGGTTCGGCCCATTTGTAGGAGAGAAGAAGAAAAGGTCCCAGGTGACGAGCAATGTGTACATGTGGGAGGTATGTTAGCGGCTGCTCTGTTGGCTTTGTTCCCTAAAATAATCTCCTCCACCTTTCTGTGATGTGTAGTCACTGCATAGCTAAAATGAGCCCAGCTACATTCTGTATCAAGTGCAGCACCCACATTTCAAATGACATAATCTTTTGTTACCTGAAAAATGTGTATGATGAATTAACATAAACATGCCAAGGCACAGCTGCTGTTCTGGGCAAAGGTGCACCCATTCAGTGCTCCTGTCCAGGTCTTATTGAGCTATATATATATATATATATATATATATATATATATATATTCTGTAACATCATCTTTGTACCTGTGTCCTGTAGGTTTACTTCCCATCGCGGGGCTGGATGTGTGTTGACGCCACAGACCCCGTGAAGGGGAACTGGCTGCGCTATGTGAACTGGGCACGCTCCAGTGAAGAGCAGAATCTTTTCCCCCTGGAGATAAACAGAGCCATTTATTACAAAGTTTTACGGGTAGGTCAAACACACATTCATACAGCCTATGGGTCCTACAACCAGAGGCACATGGTCTGAAATATAGTGAGTAAGTGGATGAAAGAAAAGTCTTCTGGGGTAAGGAACACTAGTCTGCCTTCAGACTTAAAGGAATACCTCACCCACAAAATGACTGTTTCCAAATAAATTTGTGAAGAATACTTGGTTTTTCTTGCATACCTCCACAGAAAATGGTGACCATATCGGATTTATTGATTGATTTAAATCTTACTGTTTAAACTGAATTTAAAGTTGGTTATTTATGTTCTCTTCAAAGCCAGACTGCCATGGTTTCTTAACCAAAATGCTTATGTTTGGAAAGTACTGAGCATATGACTGGATAAATTAGACTTCGATTATACTACATGCAGTCTTTTTGGCCATTTTCTGTGGACGTGTGCGAAGAAGAACAAAGTTTTCTTTGTGAATTCAAAGTAATATGACATTACTAATTGATTTAAAAATCAATGGTCGTTTTTTGGTGAAGTATTCCTTTAAATTGACACCTAATAAATACGCTTAGTTGTCAGATTCAGTGCAGTGTGGTTCAGTGGTGTTGAACTGGACTGCATTATACTGAAATGTGTTTCAAGTATTTCCCCCCTCATATATTATATATCAATACAATGCTGTCCAGTTCAACACTACTATAGACAACAACCTCAGTAATAAACATGTAGTTTGATTAATACCTCTCCATTAGTTTCAGTCAAAACTGAACATTATGTTTGTAAAGCTAGAATTCATAGCCAAGCTTTTACCTCATAATAAAGTGGCCAGAAAGTGTGTGTTAATGATGCATTCACCTCATAAATCATGACACACTTCTCTCCCCTACATATTGGCATTAGCTGCTTATGATATTTAAAATGTTGCTACTGATGTTGCTGATTCTGGCTCTGATATGACTTAAACTCTGGTGTTGTCTAGCCCTAATTTTGAATGCAGGACTTTTAGGGCGCTTGTAACAAAGTATTTTCATAGTGTCGTATCAGCACTGTTACTTGGGTAAAGGACTTGAATACTTCTTCCACCACTGGTTGAAACTGCCTGTTTGAAAACATTACCTGTGATGTGTTTGTGAAGCTTAACACCCATTACAATTCAGGTACATTTAGAAAGTGGTTAAATGCAGTTATGGTGACCACTACACATGCCACCCAAAATTGTGCACCATTAGAGAATATCAGAATCACCTTTAGTGGCAAAATGTATGTACATATACAAGGAATGTGACTCTGTTTTTTGCACCTGACTGACACAGTAATAGATATAACAGCTAGGAACACGGACAACAAGCTGGACAAACAGGTAATGCAAAGACAGTCATATTATGGAAATAGGTGTTTATGCAAATATTATGTAGATACATATAGAAAGCAGCAATGACCAACAGTAAGAGTAAGAGACAAATAAAACATCCATGTAAGTCAAACGTTTTGTAAGTTGTAAACCGGGGGTCTGGGACCCTTAGGGGGTCCTCAGACTTACTGCAGGGGGGCTGCCAAATTATTGTTTGTTCATTTTTGGCATGCTTTTTCTCCAAAAATTAAAACATGTCTGATAATGCATGTTAAAAAGCATCCAACATCAGCCTATTCATAAAAAAAGCGAAGGAAATCCCAACCCATTTAATTTACAGTAGACATTAATGATAGTATACATATATGGATCTGTCAGTAGTTATTATTTTAATAGCTTAGTAATAAAAGTATGTTCATACATGGCACTTTAGCTCACCTTGCATGTTATTATAGGATAAGTTTAATATGTAACTCATGTTTTTATGTATAATAGGGGGTCCCAGCTCCGTCTCTCTCTCAGCTCAGGGGTCCTTGGTCTGAAAAAATATTTAAAGCCCCCTGTTGTAAACTCTACAAACAGTGCAAATACACACTGAATGGATATAGCTGGACTGGATGCTTATGTACAGTATGTGCATGTCCATATCCTGTGTATATACACAGCGTGTAGGATTACTGCAGACTATGGTGAAAACACTGTCAAATTCCATACCCCCCCTAGACAGATAAGATGCACAGTGGCCCAAATATCCCCCTTGCCTCTCAGCAAGCCGGGCTGTGATTGGTGGCCGACCTCATCTCTCATTGTTGCAGCCTATCGGGCCGGGAGAGGAGCTGCTGGTGTGGTACACTGTGGAAGACAACCCTGAGATAACAGCTGCACTGGAGGAAGAAAGAGCCAGCAGTCTGAGCAGGAAAAATTCACCCAGGGCGAAGCGAGGTGAGGCCTTACTTACTCCTACCGAGATGTGCTCGGGTTTCTAACCTCCCGACGAGTGTGCTGCACACTCGCCACACCGAACTTAGCCACGAATTGATTTTGTGTGCAGCCCAGTCGAAGTTGTAACAGGCGAGCTAGCTAGCTACGAATGAAGGAAGGAAGGCTAGTGGTGGCTAACGTTAACGGCTGCGATGTGTGGGGCTTTTCTCTACTTTCATACCCGACCCGAAACTCGTCGTCGCGGGCAGATTTAGCTCCAAATAACGACCCGTGAGCCGACTCGTTCCCGTGAAATACAACAGCTAGCTGTTAAAGGAGCATCTGGGCAACTTTTTAGCAGCTTTTCCTCCTCCTCTGGGTCCTGACGTTGTCGAGGATGTGACCTTCCTTGAGTTCCTAAAGCATGAAAGCCATCCATCGGCGAGCTTCTCCTCTTGATGATGGCCTAGCAGGTTTGCTAGCTAGCCAGCTGGTTTATCCAAACTGCAGGCTAATTAGGGCGCAGGTATTGGATAACGACATAAAATATAGCTGCTATATGGTGTGAAGAGTGTTTAAAATTACCTTACACGTCGGTTTGAGTCCAGAATAACCAGTTCATCGAGTTGACAGACTTGGTGTTGAATGCTAGCATGAGGCTAAACGGCTAAGTCTGAACGCACGTATCCCAGTGTACAGGAACAGATGGCAAACTGTGGACTATATTATCAATAAAAATGATCATATCGATAAGGTGGCAAGACATTTAAAACGTCGGCACTCATAATAGGTAGGTGTAGTGTTGTAGCCTGGTTTGCTAGCTTTAACATTTCGTAACATCCGAACAGAATCCGAAAATAACGCCACATAAACTTCATTACGTCAACAGCTAGTGTGTTTTGTTTTTGGTTAAATAACAAAAGATAAATAACGTACAACATACCAGCTATTTGAGAGACACAATCTGCATGGCTGTGATATGTCACTATTACTTTTTCAGTATGAACTTTGGACATAGTGTTTCCATGTTTCAGATCATGTGGTTAATTCAAACAGGACCTCAAAGAAGAGGACAAATTGATAAAAATATACATATACAGTTAGTGTGATATCTGATCATGTCTGTTGTGTCCTGGTTTTGCTACTTGTTGTTTCACCTATCTTAAATCTTAGGCATGCGGGTGTCATGTAGTGTGATGCAATGTGTGGCGAAGAAGAAATACTACAGTATAGAGTAAATAATATGCCAGTTAAATGCTTGCAAATGGCATTTAGCAACTCTGACTCTTTATTTAATTCAAATTAAGTAAAAACATGAGTAAAGGCAGCACACAGGAAGTCAAATCTGTCCATTTAACTCTTGACATGTATGAATTAAAGTTGAAAATAAAATATAAAGGCTATGAGCTACATATTCTTAGTTTTTATCTTTGAAATGTTGTTATCCTCATCTGTACTGTCATATTTTTAAATGGGTTTTGTGTCATTCCTTGTAGCCTCCAGCACATCATCTCTTTATACTGCAGTGCATTTGCTTTTGGCAGCGTTGTCCTGCAGTGCACCGCAAAGTCAACCTTGATAAAGTTAGCCTACCTACCCTGCTCGCTTCATCTTAATATCAATAATACCTAACCAATGTATGCCAGAGGTGGTGTGCTTGCACAGTGACTGATGGATTTAAAAAAAAAAAGACACAAAATGTGAGGGCTCATTGATTCTTAAAAAAAAAGTGATTGGGTGCTTGTGTTGCTGCTGAAGATTTAGCAGAATGCCTGTGACCATGCTGATCAGATGACTGACCTGCAGCATGTGTTGCTCTGGTATGAATTAGGCTTTGTAGGCCGGGTCAGGTGACCTTGTTGACACACTCCAATGATGAGGAGCTGCCAGGGAAGCCTCTTGAGTCAGACATGGGGTAGAAATTTAAATTAGTGATGCCTGGAAGCGCTTAATTGTGAATGCGAAGTGAGGCTGCTTATGATTTGGTGTAGAAACTTGCAGTCATTTTTACTTTTTAACCTCACATGCTCAGAGTCTTATTGACAATGGTTTCAGTGGTCTATTAATCATTTCTTAAACATTTGTTGATCTTTTTTTAGCATCACTCCCGAAGGCAATCTAGAACTTTAACCCCAGAGCATGCTTTTTAGCCAGAAAGAAATAATAATGCTCAAATAAACATTTACCATATTCTCATCACATTACAATAACTGCTCTTAAATAATTACTTTGTTATCTTTGTCGGAGCATTGTTGAGGATGATTTCTACACTTTTCATTTAAAACCTGTGTTTGCTTTTGATGGAGCTTGATACAAAGCAATGCATGTGTTTGTACTTGCAGCCAGAAGAAAGCTGCTGGAGCGAGCCAGACAGGCTGGTTTGGGTGGATTCAAGAAAACACGTGTAGCCAATCCAACTGTCAAGGAGATGTGGGATGGGGAAGAAGGTAAGGTGACTTACAGTTCTGGATAATCAGCATATTATTATACTTCCACCTTATCTTTCATTGGACATGTCTAAGGTAGTTAAATGTAAACTGTGTACTGAAATGACTTAACATCACATAACTTGATTGATAAATTGTTTACAGGTCTGAAGGAGGAGGATGAGAGGCCATCCACCTTAGGATCATCCCAGGAACCCCAGGAAACCCATCCCTTAGGAAGCACTGTTCACAGAGATGTGGAGGACATGTCAGCAATGATGACGGACCAGGGAAATGGGGAGGAGGAGGAGGAAGAGGAAGAAGATGAGGAGGATGCTGATGATCTGGAGGAACCAAGTGAAGTACAGCAGCAAACTGCACAGCATTCATCTGCGGTGGATTCCATGCAAAATAAGCAGCCTGGCTCAGCGCTGACACGTGAAGAAAGCCATAAGGATTCGCAGGGAAAGTTGGAGTCAGAGGTTGATCCTGAACTTGACCTTGACCCCGACCCTGATGGTGATCTTGAGGGAGATCCCCATGGGGAGTCGTTTCCCTGTCAGCACTGTGAGCGCCACTTCTCCACCAGGCAGGGTCTGGAACGTCACATACACATTCACGCCATCACTAACCAGCAAACGCAACTGTTCAAGTGCCGGTATTGCAATAAATCCTTCGGCTCCCAGGTGGGGCGGCGGCGGCATGAGAGAAGGCATGAGAGTGGGCATAAGAAAAGGCCTGGCTCTCTGGCAGGGACTGCCAGTCTACTTAGTCCTGCAATGCAGACTGATGGTTCAAGTCCTGACTGCACCAGCCCAACAAGTCACTATATAGCCATAGGGTCCCAGTTTACAGGAGGACCTCTGCACAACTCTGAGATGCAGAAAAAGGAGTTGGGGCCTTATGCTGACCGTCCCTTTATATTGGATGAAAATGGGGAATCGAAGGAACTCCATCCCTGCAAGTACTGTAACAAAGCATTTGGCACACACACCAACATGCGCCGGCACCAACGCAGAATACACGAACGGCACTTGTTACCAAAAGGAGTTCGCAGGAAAGGCATGCTGCTGCAAGAGGCATCAGTGCAGCAACAGCAGCAACCCGATGAATCTCCCAGCACCAGCCCTCCGCCCGTCTATGTGCCCAGTGCAGACACAGAAGATGAGGTAGACAGGGATGATTACGCAGTTGACATATCCAAAAACATCTCTGAGAATCTCAGCTTCTACATTGATGGCAAGATTGTGTCCACCAGTTCGGTGAGCAGCTGTGAAGTGATAGAGGTGGATTCGAGGTCTGCAGCGCTGTTCGGGCTGGACACAGTCATCATCAGCCCAAATCAGATCAGTCAGGCACTTAAGGTGGAGGGTCGAACGAGTGCTGCAAAGCAAGTCTCCAATGTTGGCCAGCCTGCAGCAAAAAGAAGAACGTCTACACCTCCACTTGTTCCCAGCCTCAAAGTGGAGACAGAGTCAGCATCTTTCACAGCCTCTTCATCGTCTTCTTCATCCTCTACATCTTCCTCATCTAACTTGTTAGTGGGTGGACTGTTCCAACAAGCTGCCGATTCATCAGCATTTCAACGAGAGAAAACAGTTTATCTCTCACCTAAGCTCAAACAGCTCCTTCAGACCCAAGACATTCAGAAATCAACCATTACTCTGATAACAGACAGCCATAGACTGGCCTCCCCGCTGTCAGTCACGCCTCTGCCAGGAGCTTCAGGCAGGTTTAAAAGGAGAACATCCTCACCCCCTTCATCTCCACAGCTCAGTCCTGCATGTAAAACAGAGAGCTGTAAATCCGAAGTGGTAAGCTCATACGCCCTTAAGGTGCCAAAGCTCGAAAGCCACAGCACATCACCTCCTGGGAGCCTGCTGGACAAGGAAGACGGAGACGGCCCGAGCCTTTCTGGAAATAATATGCAAGGCCAAACCTCATCTAGTAGCGGTGGGAATTCCTGTAATCAGCAGCCCTTGGATCTGTCGAACTCGGTCAGTAAGAGGAGTGACAGCTTGAACAAGGTGCTTGGGGATTCAGCTCTTGATTTAAGCTTCCATCGGAAGAGCAATGTTGAGCCTGACTTAAAAGGAAGTCCAGCACCACAGCCACTGATAAAAAAGAGAAAGCCCAACACCAGCATGCTTGAAAAGGTGCTTATGAATGAGTATTTAGGTCTACCTTTGACAGCGGAGGAGGGCCCCTCGCCCTTAGCGAACCTAAGTTGTTTCCATTCTCGCTCTCCAAATGTTGCATCAGAGTCTGCCCACCCCTCTCCACCCTCTTTGACCCCTGTCACTATGAACCCCTCTTCCCCTGGTAACTCCAGTGTGACATCCCCGACACCGCCTCCCCCTCTACTACCTACTATACCGTCTCCACCACCTATGCCGAGCTCTCCTCTTTCTCAGCCATCAGACTCCTCTGCACTGAGACCTCTGCCTGTCCTCTCGCCAAAAATGTCACCAAGATCAGTTGAACCCAAGCCCCCATCAGGCTCAGAGGAGAATTTGTTCGCTGAAGAAAATGAAGACGAGGATGAGAGCCATATCTCACAGCCACTGGACTCCCCGAACACTCCACTTAAAGACCCCTTTAACAGTTCAACAATATCAAGCCCTTGTGAGCTGACATCAGTAGATCTGCCCGCTACTGAAGAAGATGATTCTCAGACTGCAACCTTCAACAGTCTGCTAAATGGCAACATGAACCAAAATCTGGACTCGGTTACGGAGAAATCTCACTCTGCTCTGTCACCCCAGCCAGAATCATCCTCTTTCTCATCATCTCCTCCTCCTCCTCCATCACATGATTCATCCCCATCGCTTGTTTCCCTCCCTCAGATTAAGATAAAAGACGAGCCTCAGCACTGCGTAGATGAGCTGCCAGCCATGAATCATGCACCTCAGGATGGCGTTGACTCTTCACCTCAGCCTGCTGCTCCTGATAAACCATCTGATAAAACCTCTGAGGCAGAGGAAGTCGACTCGACATACTGCAAGACTTTTGTGTGTAATGTCTGCGAGGAGCCATTCAACTCCATCAAAGAGCTCAGTGGACACATCGCCGAGCACGCTGCAGATTGGCCGTTCAAGTGTGAATTCTGCGTGCAGCTGTTTGGTGACGCTCCAGCCCTGCTGGCTCACCGGTCAACACTACACGGAGTGGGCAGGATCTTTGTGTGCTCTGTTTGTTCCAAGGAGTTTGCGTTTCTCTGTAACCTCCAGCAGCATCAAAAGGATCTGCATCCAAACGAGACATGTTCGCATACCACTGTCGAGAGTGGCAAGCTTAGGCCACAAAACTACACAGATCCTTCCAGAGCCAAAGAGGAAAGCAGTCCCTCAACACCAGCACCAGAGGTGACTGATGAAGCTGCTCCACACAGTGACACTGTTTTAGAAAAAGCAGAGCCTGATGTCAATGGTAATCATTCAGAAGATGGGACAGAGGACCCCAATGAGGAGCTGTACACTACAATAAAGATCATGGCCTCAGAAGGAGGAAAGCCTAAAGGCCCAGATGTTCGCCTTGGCATTAACCAACACTACCCCAGTTATAAACCACCCCCTTTTCCTTATCATAGCCGTTCCCATGCTGGCTCTGTGGCCTCGGCTACTAACTTCACCACCCACAACATACCACAAACTTTCAGCACTGCCATTCGCTGCACCAAGTGTGGCAACAGCTTTGACAACATGCCCGAACTGCACAAGCACATTTTGGCCTGTGCCAATGCTAGTGATAAGAAGCGTTACACTCCCAAGAAAAACCCCATCCCCCTCAAGCAAATAGTGAAGAGTCCAAACGGAGTCGTGTCACCCACAGCAGCCATCGCAGGCCAGAGTCCTTTCCGTAGAATGGGTCAGCCAAAGAGACTTAACTTTAATCAAGATACTGGTAAAACAAAAATGAGTGCCCTCAGTAAGAAGAGAAACCAGCTTGTCCAGAAGGCGATTTCACACAAAAATAAAGCTGTCACTTCTGCAAAGAAGGGTGCCGTTAAAGTTGAACAAGAGCCGGCCTCTAACGTTTGCCCCCACTGCAGTCGCGAGTTTACTTACCCTGCAAGTCTCAATAAACATATGGCAGTCAGCTGTCCCAAGAAGCCTGTTGTTAAAAAGGGCAAAAAAGCTGTAGCAGAGGTGAAGAAAGAGGCGGTGTCTGTGGTAGATAAAAACACAAATCTTAAAAAGAAAGCCTCAGACTGTGAAACACTGCACATGGAGTCAGAGCCTAAACCCCTGGGAAAGACCAGAGCTCGTAGCTCCGGTGCAGCAGACCCTGAACCCACCCAGACGAGCAAAGGAAAAACCGCTCTTACGGCGGGCCGAATAAAGAGGCCTGCCTCGTTCCCAGCACCAATCCCTGTTCGCAAAAAAGCAAAGAAGGGCCAAGTTCAGTCTCTACCTCCCACCCCGTCAGCCCCTGACACTCCCAGTGACACTGCACAACAACGGCCAGCCATGAAAATGCAGCGTATGGGTAAAGAGGCAGCACCCAAGAGATTAGCAGAGGCCAAATCACCACCGACACCACAGCTGAAGAAAGAGGAGCGGTTCTCCCTTCGAACGAGGGAGAGAGTAGGTGGTCCAGTCACCAGGAGCTTACAAATGGCCAACACAGCTCCTTCTGCTGAGGTGAAAACAGAGGAGCCACCGATTCAAGAGCTAAAAGAGACTCAGGTGAGACATTGCACTGTTTGGTTTTCTGACTCTCTTGCTTAGTCTCTCTGCTGAGGCTAGACAGATAAATTGGCCAGGCCAGTATTAGTGTATTAAAGATATATTGATGTCACCTGTATATGCCAGCTTATAGAATACAGAATTGCTAAAGATTTGTGTTAAGCAGTTTAGTAAGTGTCTTTATGACATAGGTTGTTCACCATTTTTTATTTGTAAAATGTCCAACTTATTTCATATCATGGTAAAAATTCTTTGATAACAATTAGAAACCTCATGAAAATGTTTATAATCTTTGCTGTTAAGTTAAATGAACAATTTTAATAAAACACTGAAATATCTAAAAGTCAAAGCTAAAAGTAGGGTTTTTTCCTCTAAGCACATGAAAAGTTAACATTTTGGAGGACATTGTTTTCACTGGATGTGTATATGTGATTATGTTTAAAAAACAAAAACAAAAAAAAAACTTTTGCTAATACAGCAACGTTTTTTTATAAAGCTCTAAAATATTAGAGCTTTATGTGTCATTATCTGTCTCAGAAATCCAGCCTCAGTTGGGCTGCTTAATATCCTGTTTAATAACCGTACTGTTGGACATCTAAATTTTAAATTTATGACCTAATTACACGCATACTCATGTGCCATGTGTTATAAGTTTTATTTTGTGCTATTACTAGATTTTGCAACTCTAGGGCTACAACTAACATGTTATTTTCATTTTATTTTCGGTTTTTCTGCCACATTTATGTTCTTGATTTAGTTGATAAGTATAAAAACGTCAGAAAACAATGAAAAATGTGCATCACAGTTGCATGGAGGCCACAAAAACATCAGTCAGATGTCTTGTTTTGTCCAACCAACCGTCCAAAACCACAGCCAACTCAGTCAGCAGGAGTGCTAACATAATTAAATGTAAATTTCTCACATGTTTGAACCTTAAAACATCAAATGTGTTCAAGATCCCCATTAGCTCTCACACTGCAGCAGCTGTTCTTCCTGGAATCTGCAGTTACATGGTGACAATAGAAAAAATACACAACACAATACACTAACATAACACATCATATGCATGTTTACTGTAAATAACACAAACAGTTGACACATTTTAAATGGTTAATGTACATGCACTTGTATAGCGCCTTTCTAGACATCTGACCACTCAAAGTGCTTTTTACACTACGAGTCACATTCACCCATTCCCACACACATTCATACATTGACAGCCAAGGCTACGTACGGTACCACCTGCTACTCAGTTTCTAACACACTCACACACCAGTGGAACAGCCATCGGGAGCAATTTGGGGCTCAGTATCTTGCTCAAGGATACTCCGACTTGAACTGATGTGTGGACATTTAGTGTGGTATTTTTGTTTTAAAAATGCTTAAATTATCAAAATTGTTGCAGATGAATTTTTCATCAGTCAACTAACTAATAGTTGCAGCTCTGTGTTGGTCAACTCTGTGTGTCTGGTGTGTTACAGGAGGTGCCGATGAAGTGAGCCATGTGGACACTGTTGAGCTCTCCCTGGGAACACGGTGCTCACCTCTCAGGCAACACTCTGGACTAATCAAGGCACTGACAGCACTGAGGTCGACCTCTGTGGTGGGCTCATTCACTCAAAACATGTGAAGTCTGCTTCTCTCAACTGCCTTTGCTGGATTTAAGGAGGGAACTCTTTATCTTCCACCGATCGTATGAACTGAACTGAGCCTCGATTTTTAGCCAGCCTTGCAAAAACAAAAAAAAGAAACTGTAAATGACAATGAGTTAATATATACACTATGAGTCATTACTTGACCCAAAACAGTAACATTAGGGCTCCGTTATGTTGGAAAGCTGATAATATTGCAGATGGCAATCATGTATCAGTTAGGGTTAGGGAAACTTGTTTATTCTTTCGTTCCGTTTTTTCCCCATTTGGTTGTTTAGATTTTTGGATGTTTCCAGAGTCTCTTAATGCATGTGCAGAATAGAGTATGAAATAGATTAAGCCAATTTCCATGTCTCTCCCAGCGGGCACCTCCTTCTGTTTATACATGATTTGCAAAGTATGTATGTTTGATTTAAAAATTTCTGTAGTCGTTATATTTGTAGAATATATCTTATTGGCATATTTTTGTTTGGGAAACAAAAATGAAAATGGCAGTTTACTGCAACAATTGGTCCTCAGGAACACTGTATATGTGTGTGGTAAGTATGTGTATGGTTCTAGTTGGATGTGTGGCCCGACAGCTATTCCTTTGGATAAATCTCAAGTATGTCTCATGTTTCTACTTGCCTTCTCATACTCTTGTTTATCTGGTGTCGGCAGGTAATTCCAATTGTAAAAATGGTGGGAATTATGTTGTAGTCTCCTTAAAATAATGTCCGTTTTCAGAAGAACTTTTGATATCACTCATTCAGCCCAGTGTTTCGTACAGCACTTTAAAACAAACTGCCAAAATTTCTAGCCACATCAGTAAGATTGGCTTAATTAAACGTTGAATAATGGAATGTATTCAGGTCTGTCGCACTCTGCAGACACTGGTAATTTGCATCAAATTGGTGCAAATCATTCATCTAATCTTAAATATTACTTTTACAGCCAATAAATCTCTAAATTGGTTGTATTTGTTAAGCAATTTGACACATGAAAATGGCACATGAACCAACTTTTATATGCCAAAATGCATGATAATTTACTCGAATCCTCAAACAAAAAAAGTTGAATGCAGCAGTGTTTTGTTTTTGTCCGTCGTAAGTGGACGTGTGAAAAGTTGTTTCATGTGTCGTTTTCCTCTCAAGAGCCATGCCGCAGTAATTTAACAATTTCTCTTCTTTCGTTTCGGTGAGTTCATCCAGTATGTGATAAAACCGTACCAATGAAAAGCTTCTTATCTTTTAGTTTAAAGTCTCCAGTGCTCACCCCACTTCTTGACCATATCCAGTTGTACCACAGAGAGAGCAGACACACAGGCAGTGCTTAAACGCTTGTAGCATGTTACGGGAAAGTAAATTGAACAATATGATTTGAAGCTAATTTATATTTCCACAAGAAAATCTTCATGTTTTGCCTTTCAGCATCAAGATTATGTATTTAAGGATGAACAAAGACAAAAATCCCGAATGACCTCAAGTAAAAACATTGCTGTAATTGACATAATAAAAAAAAAGTTTTTCAATTTGTGTTAAGCTTTTATTGTTTTAGCTTACGGGGGTTTCCAATTCTAATCATACTCCTGCGAGATGTGAGCATAAACACACAGAAATTCAATAGGTGGACGTGGTCCCTGACATCGATCCAGATCCATTTCAACCCAATCAATTTCTATCATTTATAGAAAAGGAGTTTTCAAGTTGATGATTTAATCTGTAATGTATTTCTACATTATTAGAGTTTACTGGTTATGTAAAAATCAAGATGTGGAAGTAGAGAGAACATGATTAACTGCACTCATAAGTGGCTCTGACTCCTTTCAGGCTATTTTAGTCACCAAGACCTTTTTTATTTTATTTTAATATAATGGATGTCCCTGCGGCTGTAATAAAGTTTTCCAGATTACATTTGCTGATTGCCTTCTCCTCTCACAGCCTGTCAGGGACCCTGCCAGATTATAAAAAAAGAATTTTAGTTTCTGGTTTATTTGAATTCGATAGAAGGTAATACTTGACATAAATCACATTTTAAGTCGTTGCCTTTACTCCGCAGGTCAGCGAGCTGCTACCGGGGGGGCCATGGCCATCGTCAGCTTGCTAGTTCCTGCGAGATCTGTATCTATTTTGGGAGTAGTGCACTTGTCAGGGAGGTTGATATGTGAGTCATACAGAACCTTAAATTCTTACCTCTGCTGTGAAGCTTCACTTTGTGTAGCTCGGCATGGAAGAGGGAGCAAATCGTGCAGGACTAGTTTTTGATTCCAGATATTTGCTTCCATAGATTTATAAGGATATCACATTCAGTGAGGGAGTTTATATTGGAGACGTTAATGTGTCGGATATACCTTTAACCCTTTGAAACCTGGAGCGAAATCACTTTTCTTGTGCTGCTTTCAGACGCCTTTCTCAAGTATTTAAACCTTTGAACCCTGAGCAAATTGGTGAGATTTCTTTCAAAAACATGAGAAAAAAAGGCAATGAGCAACTTGGTAAGAAATGTCCCAAAAATGGCAAAAAATAATACATTGAAAGAAGAAGAAAAAACCTAGAAAAAAATGTATTTATGATGATGATTATTATTATTATTACATATTTAAAATTATGGTACAGAATTATTCAAAATTTTAAGCACTTTCTTGTTCATTTTCTTTTCTTTTTTTTTACTTTCTTTTTCTTTTCTCTTTTAAAAAAAATAATTTTCTTATTTTTAAATTTTCTCTTTTTACCAATTTCTTGCAAACTTTTTGGGTCATGTCTTTCGTCCAGCATTGCCTAAAGAATTAGTCCAATTTTTAAGCCCTTTTTTCAGGTCATTTCCTTGTTTGTTTGTTTGTTTGTTTGTTTTACTTTTTTTTCTTCACTAATTTCCTGTTTTTAATTTCCTCTTTTAATTTCTTGTAGACTTTCTGGGTCATTTCTTCTTTCGTTGTGAATTGCCTTGTACCATGTTTTTGTGAGAAGTCAAAGCCAATTTCAAAGGGTTAAAGAACTTAATCATGTAAAACGTAACATTTTCTGTGAATATGAGCCTGACTTGGCATTTATTTTTTAAGCACCATATTGTAGCTTCAAGAAATGCGTTGTCCCCCAAATGTAAGTGCATCAATTACTCACTCTGTTATGTTGAAATTTTGAAGAAAACTTTGTTCTCGCATGCCTCCATGGTGAATGAAGAATCTAAAAATTGATAAAAGTATTGATGAATTTAAGTCATGGGGCATTTCAACGCTTTTAACAGCAAAACTATATCAAAACATCAGTTTACAAACTCTCACATAACTTGTGCGGTATAATCCAAGTCCCATTCATCCAGTCGTATGCACAGTACTTCCCAAACAGACAACTGAAAATGAATCTTATCTTTGCTCTCTTCAAAGCCTGACTCCATTTACCTTGCTGAACACAGGAGCTGCTGATATACTGCTGCATCTCTTTGTGTTTTTGTGTGACTTTGCAGAAACTTACTCTTTTAAAACACTGATAAATCAAGAATTTTTTTTCTGGTTATGGATTCTTCGTTCACCATGGAGGCATGTGCGAAAAGGTTTTCTTCCGAGTTTAATGCAACATGTGATGAGTAATTGACATACAAATGGTCATTTTTGTTAGTAAAGTGGTACTTTAAGGGTCTCATCGCTTTATCTTGAGTTTCTTGTTTCCACTGACACAAATCACAGTAGGCCCAATGTCACAAAGGTAATGATGTTTTGTGTGCATGCTTTTTGGGTACTGCTTATACAGTATATCAGTGTGCCCCCTTTAACGCCATGGCAGCAGCACATTAGTGTGTTTTTATTAAGAGAAAAAGCACAACAAAAGAGTAACGACCACATAAAAATCATAATAAAATTATATCACATATAAAGTCATATATGAAATAGCATTACACATTTAGGCCTACATAAGAAATAAACTGGACATAAAAGAATACTGAACCCTAATTCTCCTCCACAAAGCAATGACGTTATTGTGTGGAAAATTAACTATCTCAGGATAAGTATCTGTATTAATAATTAAGTGCACACTTCTTAGCAGCTCTCAGCAACAGTAAACTTCTCCCAACTTTCACGGTGTTTGTTAGTATAATTTATGTTTGAAATAAATCCAAAGTAAGGTGTGAACCTTCTGAACTGATAAATATTCATGAGATGCACCCAGCAGCTTTAAAAATAAACCTTTTCCCTGACAAAATAATGAAGTTAATAATACAACTGTTTGTTTTTTGGAATATCACCCACTATAAAAAAAAGAGGTTTATTAACCTGAATAGAAAAGAGGAGCATCTCAGAATCTGATGGCGCATCCGTCCCCCTGAATACCTTTCAAGGTCTCATCTGGCGTGTGTGCATCTGCTGAGATTATTTTTGTCCAGACCCCATCCATCACACTCACGTAACATTAATAAGCTATCAAGCCCACCGGACAGACGGTGTGTAACAGAAATGTGCCCCTGGCACTGGGAACAAACTCAGGGAGCTGGGATGTGTTGTGAACTGGATCTTCACATGAGGCTATCATGTTGATGGATGGGGTTATGAATTAAATGCAATCTGTATGTTGGATTTGATCCACAGGCTGGATTTTTCTTTATTCGGAGGGATGGAGCGACGTGTTTATTTGCCCCAGTGCCATGATGGTGTACTTTATGGCTGGATGTAGTTTATGGGTGTTCAGCTGTGTGGAGGGGTGGGCACTTGGAAGAGTGCTGCACCATACTCATGCTGTCAGGGTGAAATATCACTGCACTCTCTCTTGATTGCTGTGTACGGTGCTTCAGCCCTATTCATAAAAATGCAATTTCCATGCAGCTCTGTGCCCAGCTTGACGAAATAAACTACGACACACCAGAGAGGCAGATTTAAGGCGTGGAAGAGCGCCGAGGCTGCTTTAGGGGCTTGATGCTCAATTACCACATGCAGACAGTTGAGGACAAACATCCACTCCTGGGAAAAGACTCAACTTAGGGCTGGTAAGCACTAACTGAATCACAGAATATTTCAACACATAATAAGATATCAGTAACTGCATTTTGGAGATGACTTTTTTTAGTTTAACAAGATAACGCTGTTCTGTGAATACTTGTGTATTTCCAAATTTAGTGATTTAAAATGAGATAAACTGGATTATTATTATTTATCTGCTACTTAAAGAAGTGGAAAAATAACACCAGGGACCAGTCCAAACAAATTTAATCTGGATCAGAATGATCCAAAACACTAGATTTGATCACCCGGATCTAGATACAATCTTCAATATCACCAAAACTGGTTAACCAGTGCTCTAAATGGGACTGTTAATCACAATGTAGGCTACTGGCTATGTAAAGAACAAGCCAGCGTGGGGTCACTAGAAGTCTTTTTTATTTGAAGAGACAGAAAACAGCATGGGGGATGCAATTATTAGAAACTACTACTTTTGACTGTCACTTTGGTAAAAATGATAAAATGATGAATGGAAGTTAAAATTAAGGGATTTTTGTTTGACATTGACAGCTCTTTGGAGGATTTCTTTGTTAAGACAAAACCTTTTTTACTTTACTGAAAGACTTAATAGGTAGTGAAATGCCAACTTTATCTGCTTTAACACTGTAATGGTTAAACAGATCAAGTGCAAAATATAAATAAATGAATACATAGTTGTCTAATTTAAGTCTTTTACATCGTGTTCCTGAAATCCACCCTGAATCCACCCTTCTCCTGGGGTTAGGATAATCCTGATTTTTTTTTGCATCAGAGGTATCCCAGTCTTTCTGAAAAGTTTCGAACAACACACTGAAGGTTTGATCAAGATCCAAACCAAAACTGGATACATGATCTAATTTGACTTCACAATGTTTTTCTTCATCGGACAGCCTATTTTCAATATTCGATCCAATCTGATAGCTGAAATCCCTTCAGATTACGTATGAACATCTGGGCCGGGTTGAAGAGCAGTGTCTTGTTGCCCACTCAGGTTGAACATTTCAAGCCTGTTTCACCTTTGACCACACCTAGTATCACTTATAGATGTGATGTGGTCTTTTGAACCTGTAACCACACCCAACAATGATGTCACCAGGTCCCGAAGTCAGGGCTGGGAGTTAGCTTTATTTGTCCACCTCAAAACCTACCTCCCTCTCAGTATATCACCATTTTTTTGGCTGGTGAGTGAAGCAAATCTAGCAGCAACTCGCATATTTTACCATCATTTTGCTGGTGCTGATGTCCAGCCGTGCCTGAAATATACCTGTACTTGACTGCAGCAAGGTGAAAAGCAAAGACTAGATTTTCTGGGGGAGTTAAGTTACTCTCTAAGCTAAATAAAGCATCAAAAACCCACTGGCTCAGGGCGTCAGCTAGATCACCTGGTAGACAGGGTGCCCCATGTACAAAGGCAGTGTCCTTGCCGCAGCGGCTGTGAGTTCTATTCTGACCGATGGCCCTTTGCTGGATGTCATCTGTCACCCCCCCCCCTCTCTTCTCCTTTCACTTTGAAGCTTTCCTGTCCAATAAGGCAAAATGCCAAAAATATAATCTATAAAAAACAAAACAACAGAAAACACTACTTTATCTGAACAGGGCCTAGAAGTCATGCTAGCAGCTGTGTGAGGCTGTCCTCAGACACAGTTGTGGTTTAAGCTAAATGCTAACAGTATGCCAACATGCTGATGTGAAGCAGGTGAAATGTATGTATGTAATTTGATTACATTGCGGCTGTTATCCCTCAGGATATTTAGCATTGGTACAATTTTATTTTGTATTTTTATTTCCATTAGTTGTTAATCTGCTGTTGATCCTTGGGTTAATTAATTAATCATTATGACGATAAAATGGTGTGTCTTCAATATGCTTGCTTTATTTTTCTCTACAGAACTCAGAGATACACTAATATAAAACAGAGTCAGTCCTCACACTAGAGAAGCTGGATCCAGCATTTTTTGGGTCATTTTTACCCATGTATTTAAATGATTAATTGATTTATCAAAGTTGCTGCAGTTTAATTTACAATAAATCAGCTACTCTTTTCAGCTCTAGTAAAAAAACGGCATTCTTCAAAGCCTTAGAAACCTAGACCTAGTATTTTCCTTTTCTTCCAACAAAAGAGCAGGTTGAATGTAAGGAATCTGGATCAGACCGGTTCGCTGGTTTGAACTATTCCGTTATTTGTCTTCTAGAGAAAGATAGCCGCCAGTGACAGGAGACAGAGTGGGAGGGAATGACAGCTGCTCATACATGACAATATACAGCCTCCAAAAAAAAAAAAACCCCTCGCTCTGCCTAGACTTCCTGTTCAAAGAGAATGGCATTAAAACTGATGAAGACGGAGAGGAGATTTATTCTGCTGGGCATTAGTCTCCCAGACTTGAAAGTGAAGTTGCGTCTCAAGTCTTCTTGTTTGTGAAACGCTGGCATTCAGTTTGACCTTAGCAGATTTTAGTTGTGTTTGTATGCAACATGCTGTTTGTTACATCTGACACTGTGATTTTGATTTCATTGCTACTTAACCCGCTCTGAAACAAACGTATTAACATCACAGTTGTTTCATTTTATGCTTAAACACATGGTTTTGATGCCTCGCCATTATCCTTTCACCTGCAGAACCACCTGCTTAAATCAACCCGCTGCCCGAGCCTTCCTCCCAGCTCCCACTGTGGCCCATTGAGCGTCCTGCCATTTCCTTTCAAAACAGGAGGATGTGATGCGAGGATGTGAGTGCTGCGGTCAGGTCCCCGGTGAGCTCGCCTTGCAGAGCAGCGGTGTGAGAGATGGCACCGTGACAATGGGCTTCCTGGCAAAGTTTTTCCTTTTTTTTTCCTCGTTGCTCGGGAGGAAATCGGGTGTTTAACTCAGGTTTGCACACTGCAGAGCGGTTCGACAGTGTGAGGATGGCTTCAGTGTGATAACATGTCGGAGCCTCAGAGTCCTGTGGTAGAGGTCTCCATGCCAACCGCTGCACAATGGGCACAATATAGCTAACTCTGCCTCCAAGGCCTGAGAGGGTATTTTAAGATCTCGCGCTCATTTGATCTCATGACACTGTTCATTTTTTACGACAACACATTCATGTTAGCTGCAGTGTGTGGAGGGTGTTTTCACACACACTAGTAAATCTCATTTTTTCACTGCTTCACCAGAGCTGTTGCACTACATAGCGAGGCAAGTAGGAGTTTATAGGAGTTATTTTTTCCAGTCGAGTATGAGCTAATTTTTATTTTATACTCAGCAGTTTTCTACAATTCCTTTTCAAGATGAAGCCTCTGGAAACCACCAGCTGTACCAGCCCTACTTTTCACTTTTTATTCAACCCCTCCACTTTCTCATCCTCCTTTTTTTCCTCTCCTCAGCACTGGGGGAAGATGAAGCACTCGAGTTTGCTAGAATCTGTTTCCCAGCAGCGGCCCGAGCTTTAAGATGGATCGAGGGGATTTGCATGGGGTGGGGTGGAGAGAGTAAGAGATGTGAGAGAGAACAGGAGAGAGAGAGATGTTACTGCTGAGGCGCAGCAAATGAGGGCTGGTAGAGAGGGGAGGAGGGAGAGGGAGGAGAGAAAAGGGGGCATAGTCACACAGATCAGAAAACAACAGTCCCGTCCTGTGCCCAGGGGACAGACGCTGCTGTCTACTCACACTGAGAGTGAGCGGGGAGGAGGGAGGATTGACTTTTACCTGCTGTAGACGCAGCGCTCTCCCCTCGCCTCCCCTCTTCTTTGCTCTTCCCTTCAACCCAGCCTGTCTGGAGCCGCAGAGGACTGTCAGCCTGTACAGACGAAGCACAAGATCAGAGTGCTGGCAGAGCAACTGTGCCTACAGCTCTGCTACCTGCTCTACCACCCTGAATTACTCTCCCTCACACACGCACACCAAAATGCTCTCACAGGCACACATTCAGAGAACTTTCTCTTGCGCGCACACACTTACATGCTGACAAGCAGGCAGGCAGGCACACCCCCTCCCATTATCTGTGCGGCGAGCAGTTCTGCTCATATTGGTGTGAGCAGCGAGGGGCTGTACTTCACTCCTCAGCAGCAGCAACAGCAGCAGCAACAGCAGCAGCAGCAGCAGTAGCAGGACGGGTCCAGAGGAGAGCAGTCATCACCAGAGATCACACACCAGCTTCTACAACTGAAGGCAAGCCCCCCCTTTCCTCCCTCTTCTCCCTCTTATTTTTCCCTCTCTTTTCCTCTCTCCTCTTTTTTACTGTCTTCATGTGACGCAGTGTTGCTGACCTTCCCTCATCCCCCTCCTCTTGTCTCTCTCCTCAGTGTGTGCCAACAGGATAACCATGGAGGACACCCTCACCTGCAGCCATGCCACCTTCTCCCAGGTGTTTGGACGCCAGGGACAGCTCATGCAAGCCAGTGAGTAGCCCCTCAATTACACCTCCTGCCTCCTGACAAATCATTAGCCAGCTGCACATCCCGCATGTCAGCGTAACTGATCTCCACCCTCAGCATTTCTTCCCGATCCCATGCTCAGTCTTATTACCATTTTAATTTAACTGATGCTAAGAGGCGCGACAACAAGGTTTTTAAGGTACAAAAAGATGACCGTGTCATAGCTTAAATATTCCTGGGCTGCTGCTGTGACAAAGCAAAGAGTTTTTTTTGGGGGGGGGGGGGGGGGGAACTGGGTTATTTTTGGGAAGGATGATATGCGTGCTTATGTAAAGGGCAAGGAGAAATAATCATGTTTCGATTGTGATTGTGGTTGATGTTTCTGTTGTCTCTGCAAGTTCCTGAGGAGCTGGTTGGATGCCTTAACTTGTGTACTGTTGTGTTTTAAGGATGAGCTACAAAAGCATCTTTTTTCAGACAGTTTTCAGGTTGAACTTGGGGCTGTGGCTCAGCTGTGTTCGGGGTCGCAATCTGGCAAACGGGGCTGTTTATGGGGACCTCAGCTGTTTTGTGGACTAGTTATTGTTTTGTTGACAGAGCAGGTTGATAGCAAAGAACATTTCTGCATGTTTTCAGTAATTTGATTGAATTCTAAAGTCGCTGATAAAGACATTTTTCACTGTCAAGCATCGAACCAATGAAACAGACTCTAGCTGAAATATATTCATAATGCAGGTGCACAGTATTAGTCAGGTTGAGTCTGACAGGCAGAGACACTATCAGAGATGCTCTCAGAGCTCAGACTGATAGCTGAATTATTGAAAACTGAGCCTATCAAGATTTTCAGGCAGGGGCACAGGAACATTGAACACAACCTTGGAGTGCTGCAAATGCAGCATACTTCAAGTGATATCTTATTATGTAATGCACATGGTCAGAATACATATTTCCCTCAGGAGGAAAAAAAAGAGCAGAGATTGACTTGCCTCCAGAATGAAAGTGTCCGCTGCATCCTCTCTCATCTGGCCTGGTATCTCTCCTCATGGAGTCGTGCTGTGAGAACTTAGTCGATGCCTTTGATGCCTCCGCTCGGCCATAAATGCAGAGTGATTCTTCACACAGTGTTATGATGGATAATGAGGAGAGCCCAGGGCAGACATCAAAATAAAGCTGCCTTTAGAGTTGCATCCCATACATTGACTTTGCCACATCAGTTTTAAGTTCCTGTGTTTCCCTTCATTACCACCCGGAGAGAGAAGTGTCTTGGTGGAGTTTCAAAGTGAGTGTCATTAACAGCAAACCCAGCTAAGACATCATTTTGTGAAGCTAATAATGGAAACACGTCAGTCATCTTCCTGAGCTGGAAGCATCAGACTTCCCTACACGTGTTTGTTAATAGGCGGTGTTGCAGGATTTCATCTGTTGGGATTTATTTCGCCTGTTTGATTCGTGGAGGTGTTTGAGAAGATAAACATGAAAATCCGACGCAGCTGTTCTTTGCTCCCTCTTTTCACAAGAGCACCCTTTTTTATAAATAATGCACTTTGTTTGAATGTATCAGTAGGCTTAATACTGTGTTGATAAGGGCATATTACTGTTAAAGGGTTGCAAGGCCCTGATGAATATTCTGCTTCATGCAGGCAGAACGCTGGAAGCATCTTTACGAACTGAGTGCTTTTGGAGTGCTGTTGATCTGCTATGTGTATCTCTGGTTTCATATATTTATTGCGAGCAGAGAGGGTGACCCTCTCAGGGTTTATGTGCAAATAATATGTACACACAAACACTGGAACATTTAATGCACGCTGTGAATACTCAAATGTATGCATACTTTTCCACATATACTGGCCTTGTGTTAATCTGTGTGCATGCCTTTGTCAGTGTCCTGTTCTGTGTGTGTGACTGGGTCAGTTTATCTGGAGGGCATCACTGTATAAAAGGGAGGTAAAACAAGATGAGGGTGTGGCAGCGCTGAAGATTTGTATCACATCGCATCACGGCTGACAGCTGAGCCCTTCTAACCTTCAAAATAAAAGTGTGAAAGTTTTAGAGATCTGAAGACGTATCAAAGTACACAGGGGAATAATTAGATTGTGAACAGCCTGAAGGAAAACTATAACTTCAAAATACACTCAGAGGCCAGTTTATTAGGTACACCAATCTAAAACTAATGCAGTCTTATACAGCAGACGTGCAATAGCTCCCTCGTGAAAGTTATAATGTTCAGATTTTCTTAAAACTGTTTTAGAGAGGTATTGATTTAACTGAATCACTTTGAAGGCCGCAGTTTGTGGTGCTGTTGAATTGCATTGCATTGTACAGATGGGTTTTTCTATCATTTTGTCCGAGGCTAAATAACAGAAACATCTGGCTGTATAGTGCAGTGCAGTTTAACAGCAACTACATCTTCCAAAATATTATAGCGTTCAGTTTTTCCAGGTTGGTGCCACTTGTGTACAGGAGTGGGGATCATTGAGTAATTCACGATACAATACTATCAGAAAATGTTGCCCACGGTAACGTTCATGATTTTGCGATACTTGATGTCTATATTGATGTATATGTTATATGTTTATTCATCGCTTTGTGGTGTCAGTTTCACAGAATTTGACAACTGAGATGAAACGGTGTACAAAAAACGCGTTTACTGACTTACAGCGGTGGCAGTGTTGGCTGTTTTGAACATGTGGCAGTGCGTGTTGTGTTACCCGTGTACTTTACTTTTACGAGACAGTTCCTGCAAATAGTGTACTTCTTATCAATTTTGTTTGTCCCGTCTGTGTTGTAAAAGCTGAAGTGGGCCCAGACTTTCTACTTGAACGATGCTTGGCAGTGCTTCTCTTGTTTGTTTCTCCCTGCTGTCCGCCATTTTCCCCCTGTGAATTTCTGCTTCACCACAAGCTAGTTAACTTAAATTCACTTTACCCTCATTCATTTGATGAGCACCACCACAAGGAGTCATGAAGTAGTGACTCTGGAAAGTCAAATAGGCAGGGGAAAATATTGATACCTGGCGCCAGTGAATTGATAACGGCACACAAGACAAAGTAATATGATATATTCCCATATTGATATTTTGTCCCACCCTACTGGTGTGTTGTATGTGAAGACATGTCTGGCTAGGTGAGACTAGGTGTTTACTGATGAGTAAAATAAGTTGTATTAAGTTAAATGAAGTGTTGCACAGCCTCCCAAATTCTGCTATCCACAACTAATATCTAAAATTGCAGTATCTGTGTTCATTCAGCCCACTGAGTCTGTTTGTTTTATCATGAAAGGCCACATGAAAGTGTGATGCGATGTGTGTACACTATCTGGCTCATGCAAATTCTGTTTGATTGGGCCACAATGAACGGGTTAGTTGTCAAAAAGGATGCACAAGCAAGAGGGGCAAATCCAACAGATATGCAAATCACAGTTCCAGTTAGGATGCTGTTGTGTTTTGATGCATCGAGATGAAATTGGGTTTTATTCCAAGTGACTGTCATTCTTTTACAGAAAAAAGAGGCAATCCTTGTGAGACGGTGAAGTCACGATGAGAAGAACAAGAGATGTTAGTACACAAACGCAGCCGCGGCGTCTTGAAATTATAGATGTGTTCTGTAATTTGCAGCCATTCAGAGATAAAACGTCCTCCTCCCTCAGTGCAGAGCGACAGAAGTGCCAAGACTAATACTTAACGTGGGCAACATAGATTAAGCAAAACTATAGAAAGACTGTCCTCTTATCCAAACGGCATATTTTCATTTGTGCATCTTTTCAACGACTCTAATTTAGCCCCGGGCAAATGGCAAGTGAGAAGTGAGAACTACATGCATTATTCACCACATCTTGAGTGTGTTTGTGTTGCTTCCTCATCGCTGGTTGAATTCCCTCCTCTTTATCTTTGCTTTTAGTTTTACCAACACTTTGTCCTACTTCTTGGCCTTAAACCGATTGCGGCAACAAAAAGTTCTTAATGGTTAACAGCTACATGGAAGGAAGGAGAGACCTTGTGTGTTCCATCACTGTGTTTGTCACTAATCCCTGCACGTTCAGGCTCTGCTCCTTCTTGCCCAAATGACCGTGCCCTGACAGTGCAGCGGTTTCAGTCACCTTTCTGCTCCACTGGACCAAAGTGATGCGAGAATCGGCACAGTGTAAGGGTGTCCGCAGTGTAGCCCAGGCGGTCCACAGAGGCCCATAACTCTGAATATCTTCATTCTCCCTCTGGTGTCGAGCCACCCTCACGTCTCTGCACAGAGGTCAAGGTGCTGGCGTATGGCCAGCGTTCTCGTCCCTATTAGACTCCAGGCCATCGAACCTAATAGTAATATAATTCAGCGAGAGAGAGGCTCTTTAAAGTGCTTCTTTAATTGAGTCATTTTCAGTGCAGGTGTGCACTGAATCTAATCCCATAAGAGCTAACAGAATTTTTGCCAGCTATAATAAACTTTCCTTCTCTTGGTAAAAGCCTGGGCAGATATATCAAATATGCACATAGTATTTGTGACCACTGCTGAATAAGTCCCTCACAATGGTTTATATATGCTTACTTACATTATTGATCTCAGTATCCCCAGCAGCACTGAAAATCACTTCATCAGAGTAGATGCAGGTCTAATTTAGATCTCTCCCTCTCTCTCCTAATCCCCATATTGGATTTAAGAACCCCAGTAGAGCTAAGAGTTGTGGACCTCGCCTGTCTGTCAGTGGGTATATCCCCGCTCACAGCGACAGTCTCAGGCCAGTCAGACATATTTGTTAATTCTACATAAGCTGCTTTAAATACCTGTTTACAGTTAAAGGCAAACAACATGCTGGTGAAATAAACATAGGAGCTGCGTTTAATGTATAGCAGTATGCTAAATGGTATTGAATTGCAGGGTGTAGAATTGCGAGCACTTAGTTGCATAGTTCTACGTGGCAGGAGATCACATGTATCTTCATTAGCACACTTTCCCTTAAGGTGATCAATAAACTGATGGGAGTTCACTGACTGCATTAGTTCGGTGTTTTCTCTCCGAATCGATGTGTCTGCTCTTTGACAGGAGAGCAACGTCTCCTTGATTGACACAAGTCTCCTCACTGACTGTGGAAACACTGTTGAGGAGTTGTTGAGCCTCATGAACTCCTGAGCAGTTACTCTCCGCATGACGAGACACGTATACCGCTAGAGTAGTGTGATACAACATTTGCTGCATGATGGAGCTCCTAACAGACTCTGACTGTGGGTTTTATGTTATGAAGCTTCCCTCTCAGTGAGGAAGGCAGCAACTCCCAAGACTGGACTGTTACCACATCCATCCTGTCTGATACATGTTCTATATTCTTGCTTTTTAAAGTTAGTTTTTCAATTTTCCTTTTGGTATTTAATCAGTCAGTGAAGATGGATGGGGCACATGGAGGGAGGGTTGTCACCAGATGGAATCAAACCAGAGATGTTGTGATGTCATGGTACGTCTTAAACCATGAGGTCATATTTTAGTATGTTGCACTAATTCCCACAGCAGGGTCATTCCTGTGTTCCCCAGATTGATATGGCACATAATGGGATAGTGACAAAGGGTCCTATGTTCCCCAGTAGACTTGGGCACTATCAAGGTGTTACTGTATACTGGGGTATTGAGAAATCTCGAAGATACGATTTTCACAACCTTCAAAAGTACAGATGCTCCTCTTTCTATTAAACTGATACAGAGATGCTGCTCAAAGGCAATGTAGTGCACAGCAGAGACCACTAGAGGTCAGTCTCTGGCAGTTGTGACAGATAATGACTGCAAGTGGTGGGGATAATGTTACAGGAGTAGTAAGAAAAAGACAAATGCCTCTGTCCTTGTTTGGGTGTATTGCCACATATAACATTATCTTGAGATGACTTCTTCCAACTACAAAAGCAGTTTATCAGCCACATGATTTTATTCAACACATCATCTCCGTTCAGCCCAACGATGTGTTGGTATTCACCGCAGCAGCAAGTATCGTCGGGTCCTCGGCTCCTCATTTTATGGACCATAAGTATTTAACCCAGTGTTGGAGCCATAATATAGTTTTTGTTTACTTTATCTTTATATATATATATATATATATATATATATATATATATATATATATATATATACTCACATGCAATTATGAAACTGAACACAGGGTGGAGCAGTCATGTGTAAAGTGCATATAGATAAGCTCCAGGTAATGGAAATCAGGTGTGTAGAACAGGGGGGAAACAGATTTTGACTGTGTCAAGTGTAGCAGCATGAAGAGTTCATAGGGTGCAGTTAATGAATGGAAACTTACCTGTGATGGACACTGAACTGTTAATCGGAAACTTACCTGAGATGAATTATGGACATACAATGTTTTACCTGTGTGAAGATGAACACGTGTTAAAATAAATGGGTCACCACACAAAGAAATGAGACGAATTGGACATTGGTTTATTGTTGTTACCCAGAACACGCGTCCGAACAAGTTCTCCCCGTACGCCCCTCAGAGGCCTTAAATGTAACGTTTTTTAATTGAAAGACTCTACACCCAGCAAGACTGTCTAAGTAGGCTAACTGCGCATGAGAGACACAGTATTATAGGGTAGACAATGACATACATGCTACAATGACTTCCATCACCAGTGGCTTAGCGTTTACATCTTTTACACAAACACCATCATATACCATACTCCCTGGTTAAATGTGAGAAGGGTATGAAAGAACGGATACCAACAAAGCCTATTCCCCTAGCTCTGTATAGCACATAATGGGAACCTGAAAAAGCTCTGTAGTCACTTAATATGACATGGGTTGGGTTAGGGGATTAAAATCAAGACTCTTGAGCGATAAGATATTACTGGCACAGGTGTTTGTCTTAACATAGTTGCTCTGTCTGACAGGTTAAGGTGAGACATCCATTACAACTGACTATTTCCTTTTTACAACAGGTTCGGAAAAAAAGACTTGGGAAAGGGGGACCGAAACCTTCACACGCACCCTTATTCATCAGCTTTAATCTTCCAGTTATCTATTTGTCCAATGTGTCTTATGTATTGATATGCAGCACAAACCAAAGCTATATCAGGGATAGAGAGTGACAAGAAAGTGACACAAACACAGCAGGATGTGTGAATGTGTGTTAACAGAATGTTGAACAGGGGTACATAGGACCCAGGAAACATAGACACGCTCCCCACACAGCATAAGAACAGATAACAAATGTGACAGGAGAGGTCAGGGAACCATTGTTCTACAGCAGTGCTTGCAGTTCTGTGAGGCTGTTCTTAGACACAGTGGTGCTTTGAGTTAAATGCTAACATCAGCATGCTAACATGGTTTTAGTGAAAAGGTTATCATGCTGATGTTTAGCAGGGTAGCAATGTTTACAGCATTCACTATCTTATTTTAATTCTAACTTTTGCTTATCAACACTAAACCCAAAGTACAGCTTGGGCTGATCGGAGCTCAAATTTTTTTGTACAACCCAGATATTCATCCGGTATCTTTTAAACAATTACCTCACGGTTATGCTACCAACCCTTCCTCATCCCTGTACCTCTTAAAAATATATTTTTTTGTGCATCTTTCCTAAATCGATTTATATTCGGACTTTGCTTAAGTTCTGAATCCAAACCTTTGTCCACATTCACCCCACAAACTGAAATACACATACTCTTCTACACATACTCTTGTATATATACTTCACTCTTGTATGTTTCCCAAAAGTAAATTCTTGCTTTATACATTATTTGCACTGTCCTAAAGTCAAATGATCCATGACCAGCATTTGAAAACAGTGCCTAGCTGTATTTGCTATTTCCTACATTGTTAACATGATCTATCATCACTTTTATGCTTATTTTACAGTCTCTAGATAGCCTAAACTTTGTTTATTCAAATTTAATGATAATTGGTTTGAAAATCCACCATTTTAATTTACTATTTTCTGTTGTTACCACCTCCAAAAGCTGCTGTAAATTGTCCCCAGAACAACAAATATTAGTAATCTGCCAATAGAACATATGTCAGTATTTTTTGATGCTCTGTATATATCATTTGTGTATATAATAAACAATATGGGGCCTAAAACTGACCTCTGAGGGACCCCACAAGTAATATCCATTCATGTTGTTTTAAGCTCACCTGTCTTTGCAAATTGTTGTTATTGTTCATTTGACAAAACAGTCTCACTCACAAAGCCCATTTAGTAGCTGTGCTAGAGCTTTGTTCCTCAGCAGGTGAGTCTGCCCATATTTTTGTCAATTACTGCTTCCAGGATGAGGAATGAACTTTCAATCTCACCGTAACGTATTTATTTATGTTTTATATTTCTGAACTCGGGGCACAACATAATGCTTCACTTTCTTTTGCAAAACTAATTTCGCCCTGATGGTTGCCGCATCCCTCCCTGTTCCACAAAAGGCAATTTGTTGCTGCAGCACACCACCAAACCTCGATGTGTTTATTGTGTCTCCTGGATTTATTGAAGACGAAGTGCTTTGCTGTTTCTAAGGCATTTCATACATTGCTGCATTGTTTCAAAGGGTTGTAGTAATTTCTCGCACTTTGGACTGTCGTGCCTCCTCTTTCTCTTAATCTCCCTCTCTTCCTCTCTCTATCTCTCTCTGGCACACACACTCATAGGAAAGTGAAGTTATTGCACAATTTTAAGTGGATGCACATAAGCTGAATACTGTGCGCTCAGCGAACACATCTCCCGGATTTAATAGTCACTCATCTCCACCACTTTAAAGCAGCTAAATTTGTCACTGCTCGATCTGCTGTGTGTACTGCTGAGCCGCCAGGAGAGTTTTGAAGGTATGAACAACAGCAGCGTTCACAGTGGGGCTAATCCTGCTCATCTTGGCGTCTGTATGTTTACGGGTGTGTATCTGTGAGGTTTGTGTAATGAATGTGTGGTGTATATAAAGTAAGTGTGGTTTAAGTTGGACTTCCCCACCAGTGTCAAAACACATTTTCTTATCTCAGTCATGTGCAGGACAGAAAAACAAAACAATCCATACACCTTGAGAGCAGTTTCCAGTGTGCAGTTCACGTCCCCGCCGTGTTTTCTGCGTCATTGAACCCTCTGCCTGAGTGTCTGCTGACTCTGCATATCTGCCTCACCGTGCCCAGTACTGCTGGCCTCTTTTTCCCTCTCTGCCCGCTGTAAACCCCTTAGTTACACTGTTCAGCCCTCTGCAGACACATGCCGAGCTGTTTCCCAAAACACCGGTGTTCATCTCACAATACAACACGCAGCAGACAGAGACAGAGCGTCGAGGAGGACAAGGAGGAGGAGGAGAGGGAGGCTGGGACAAGATAACAGTCAACACACAAATTGAAAACTTTCAGAGAACTTACATTGGTAGAAAATAAATTTCAAAGTCTAATCTGAAAATCTGTCACCTTACTGCAGCTAACATAAGGTACCTGAGCCGAAAAGTGTTAAAGCTTTGTTATACAGCTCAGCATGACTGTAAATACTCTCCTATTCCATCAGACATCCCACTTCTCATCCCTCACTGCACTACAGCACTGTGATGCAGAAAGCAATCCTAAGGAGAATCTGCCGTGCTCCGAGTCTGTATAAATTTGCATCAGTAGTTAGTGTGAGCGCTCCTGTGGTGATGAAATATAGCCTATTCTCCTCGGTGCTTCTCCTTAAAATGCAGGGCACGCCGCGCATGGATGGGAGTGACAGTGCACACTGTGTGTACGTCAATGTTACAATGAGAGAACGAGACTTTCAGTTGGATTGACTGCCTGTGTGTGACCAGAAAATATTAACAGCTATGGGAGCATTTATCTTCAGTTGAAATGGAGCCATTTGTTTTCATTAAAAATAGAAATATAGACCCTGTATATTTGGGATTCTTAAAGGTTATTTCAATAAGTTATTGCTAAGAAAGAACAGCACACGTTTTGCCAGAGTATGTAAAGTTCTGACGTTTTGACAGTGTAAAAGCTAATGAGCAGAACTACGCTTGAACCTACGCACTATAAATCACATAAGCTTGCCAGATAAGAGGCTCGACTGTACGTGCTACCAATTTATACCACAAAGGGATGCATACACTTAATGCCAAGAGTTTCTTAAGATGTCTTCAGAGTGTATTTCAGAAAGGAGCTGAATTAAATTCAAGGCGCTTGATCGCAAGGGCATAGATTCAACCAGAGCTCACGATAAACAACTCCGCATAAGAAAAGCCTTATTGTGAAATACACTGAAGGGACTCCATCATTCTGTAGGAATGAATTTACACTGATGTTGTGAACTGAGTGCCTCTATGTCCATGAACCAACCAGGCAACCACCACAGTGTTATCAGGCTCAGTGCCTGCTTTGTGCTCATGCCCCGTGGTAATACGGCTTAATGCGGGTGTCGAGTCACTAGTTTGTCATATTACATTACATTAGCTGCTAGTTTTGTTCGAGGATTTGTTACTGAAACCAAACTCACTGGAGCCAACACCTCACTGAGGTCCAATGTCAAATGCTTAATGCTCTTATGAATGTCTCTGGTGAATTTTACATAAGTCTGCAGTGCTGTGAGGATGACTCTTTCAGCGTGTTGAGTACCATCTCAGACTGATGCTAAGCATTCAGAAGCACTGGTGTGAATGACAGACCATACTCATCATAACCTCTTAATGCCTTGCAGCACTCGCAGTCTTCACCTTTGCTCTTATAACCACCAGAATACACTTGGAGTAGGGGTGTTGTGATATATCCGTATTGACTATAACCTTGATATTTAAAGATATATGTATATTGATATGTTAATAATATGCATAGTACTATTGTGTAAATACTCAAGGGCCTCTTAAATCATTTCTATTTTTTTCCATTCTTGCTTTGTCTCCCTCATCCCAATGCCATCTAATTGCCTTTTCACCATCCTTTAGTGCTCTTTTTGTACGGTTTGTACAGCTATAGTTACAGACTCTTTCACCACCTCCCTTTATTTGTATTTTGAGTGCAATTCATTGCCAAAAAAGAGACAAAACACACAATAAACGCAGTTAAAGATCAATCCAACTGCTCATTATTATTATTATTATTTAAAGTTATTTTATTTGTATTTTTTCACATTTTCTACAGCTATTAAGATCATATGTTTATTGTGAACTCTCTTGGCCGTTATGATCATGTAGTGAAAATCTGATCTTGTGCCAGCCCTAACTTGCAGGATAAAAACACCCTCCACTTACCAACTTAAACACACACTTTAGTGCAGATCAGATGCCTTCCTCATTACCAGGAATATGAAGTGCGGTAAAGCCTCAGGACTAATTTTACTTCAGTTTTTGAATATAAAAAATATAAAGCCAGTCTACACAGGCCAAACTGAAAACATCATGCAAAAATATGCCAATGGAGAAAGACCTAACACACTGGGGTAAAAAAAATAGATAAACATCTCATGGAAATTCATAAGTAATTAGCTCTGGCAATAAGCATCTTGATAAATAAGATATTAGAAGCTATCACACCTCTGTTTCCAAAGTGCCTGTGCATCAGTCCAAAAAAAGAGCTTAGCATTAAGCTTCGTATTAAGCTCATGCTTACTCCTACACAGGCCCGCCCACAGTAATGGCTGTCTCTGAATAAGTCCAGTGAATGGGACTTCTTTAAATATGTTTTACTTATATCAGTGCATGTGTGTTCTCTCTCCCAGTTTACATCAGTAAATTTCTCAGGTCATTTGGCCGGCAACCTGCAGTTTTTCTTGCAACAGTTGTGTACAAAAAAAGAAAGACCCATACCATTTTCAAGAGAGGGGGATTCAATCATGAAACAGGCTACATTTGACCAAAGCAACAATAAATGCAATGTTAAATTTTGGTATTTTAGTAAGTAATGATCAATATTTTGGTTGTATTTATATATATTTGTTGTATTTAACCCCCAGCAGCTGGGCCCCAGAAAGCTTTCCTCCTTATTGGCAGCCCTGCTCCTATGATTAATTTACATTTTTCTTTTCCCTTTTCCAACTGCACCAGCTGACTTAGGACGTTCACACTTTTCACTCAAGCCAATTAGATTTAGTCATGACCTCTGTAAGCCAATCAGCTCCTAAGCATGCAGCTCTGAAATCTGTAATATCAGTCTACAGTTGACGTGACCCACCTCCATCCCTCCACTTCAAGTTTTCTTTGTCAAACAGACGGCTTAACACAATAATACAATATGAAATAAGACAATGTAACAAGAAACAGAAAGCAGCACACAGTTCGATCAGTAGAGACAGGACAATGAAGTAATGATAATTGTGTAATACAGATCACAGTTGTACAGTTTAACAGACGATATGTGGTTATTGAGATTTGACAGAAAGACTTTGGCACTTAGACTCTACGGGGTGATTTTGTAATCGAGGGGCGTCCGCCCTCAGCAGCAGCAAGATAAGTCCCTCCCATGGAGCCTTGAAACAGATGGTGGTGGTGGCGGCTGGTGACTCCACTGAGACTGATAGGCTGACGAGGCTGATAAAGCTGATGAATCTGCAAAGACTAGGCGGTGATGGGGAGGTGGAGGGTGCACACAACTGCAGCATGAACATACTAAAGGCAGAAAGAGAAACATATTTAAAAAGACGGCAGCAACATATTAGGCTAACAACAGAGGTGTGTTGCTGTGCTGTGGTTAAATGTGGTCAGCTGATAGAACAGATTACATCTCAACTGACAGCCCCAGACAATGACAGCAAAAAAATTATGAGTGAAAACAGAAGAATGTGACAAAGAGCTCAAGGCATGAACCTGGCCCCCAAATTGCCCAGATCCTAATCCGATCAAGCATCTGTGGGACGTGTAGGTACCCCAGAAGGCCTGTTCCCATGCCTCAACAGGTCAGACGCCCCACTGTGGATCAGACCTGTTGAGGCATGGACACAGGACCCCTGGGGGTGTCTTGTCAACACATTGTCACTCAGACCTCATCACATATTGACTATTGACATTTGGTCATGGACTTTCCACGTCCACTTACAACTAGCAAGGTACCCTGGGTGTGTTGGTTGTTGACGTTCTAGGACACTGTGTCAAGTTCTGCCTGTTACATGCATTGTCTTCTTTCAAAATACACTTCTGTTTTCGCAGGAAATTTACCATTTACATACAGTCTCTTTCGAAATAAATGTACTATGACGGTACAACACTGCAAATTGACGTCTTTTTTTCCTCCAACAACTATTGCACATGGTTTGGTTTAGGCAACAAAGGCACGTGGCTAGGTTTAGGAAAAAATAACAGGGTTTGGTTTTAGAATCTTACAGGACGCGAACACCGCTCTTGGGTGAAAGTCGGTGTTTGTTGAACCCATCCACCCCTACTCCCGCCCACCCTAGTCAGACTTTCGCCGTCTTAATTTTCTTCCTTGCCCTGCCGCGTTTCCCCCTGGTGCTGCCAGGCGCCATTAAACTATAACGGCAACTAGCCGTGTATCATGCCGACGTCAAAGGACGCCTTTTTTCGTTTCTGACACCGCAAGTCAATGCCCAAACTCCAGAATTTTGACAACTTTGGAGTGAGACCATTTTCGTCTTGTAGTGTCTGGCACCAGGGTGTTGGCGGTGAATACCTTTGAGTCCTGCGCTTTGCGAGGTGGAATACCACCAAGTCTCATTGATGCTACATCAGATTGGGATTTGGGGAATTTAGAGGCCAGGTGGATGCCTTGAGCTCTTTGTCACATTTCTCGGGCCATTCCTGAACAGTTTTTGCAATGTGCCATGGTTTCATTGTTCTGCTGGTGGGGGCCACTGCCACTGGTGCCGTTGCCATTAGGTGGGAGGGGTCCATGGACCACAACAATGTTTGTGTGGCAACCACATAAATGCCAGTACCCTAGGTTTCCCAGCAGAACATTGCATTGTAACAAAATGATCAATGTTATTTACTTCCAACAGTCAGTGGTTTTAATGTTTTGCATGACTGGTGTATAAACTGCCATGAAATGGTGAAAAATGGGCATCATAGTTTTCTCCAACCAACCGTTCAAAACCCAGTGATATTCAGCAACAGAAAAATTAATGGAACCTAACATAAGTATGCAGAGTTCAAATCCTTTGTCGTGAATTTTTCATGTTATTTTGTCTACCCTCTTGTGTGTGAGTGGTACATGTGGACAGAGCCGAGATCAGAGACCTTGAACACGGACTATACATCAGAGGCAGAGGCTCCGTCCCGGTTCACAACCGCATCCGACCAGCAATTATGTCAAGTGGTTTTTGAATCACAACTCTGATGTCATCTTGGTCTGAGCTGTCCTCCACAGACGTGTACTTGGAGAGACATGCTCTGCATCATTAAACAGCGCTCAGCTCTCTCCTCTCCGGCACAGTTTGCAGCGTTTGATGTGTGAGGGAAGTGGGGAAAGCTCACGAAATATGGCGGCAACAGTTTTCTCCCCACAGTAATGTCTAACGTGCTAATATGTTGAGTTGATGTGCCTTTGAACTGGTGGAGTTGTTTACCTGCACAGAAATGTGTTAATGAATGATAGTGGTAATACCTGCAGCCTGAACTCAGAGTGGCTCATCTAGTATTGGAAACCTGCTCTGAAATTGAATTTTGAGCATCAAAGTGGCTGATAATGATAATGGATTCACAGCCGTCACCCCATATTAGTGCAAATTTGAAGTTCAGCTATTTAATCCCCATCTGTCTCATTTGAAGTTTGGGAGTTGTGTGCTACCTGCCGTTGTGCTCTGTTACAAAGACACGCTGCAGCTCTGACCCACTTTCATCAGCCCTGAAAGACAGGTACAGACACTTGCTCACAAACATTCCTAATTGGCTACAGCCTTGTCACAAGTGCCGCCTGTAGGCCCCGGCTCTCGAAAGGCACTCCAGCGTGCAGCCTCTGGATTTTGAAATGTCATGTTTGAGCTCACACAGGTCTGCTCTAACAAGCTGTGTTTACCCTGACTCTGTGAGAAGACGAGAGGATCCTTATTTCCCCTCCTTATCTCAGCTGATGCGGAGAGATTTCTCCTCTGCTGTCTGTCACTTGTATCTTCAAAGTTTCTCCTTAAGCTCATTTTCATGCTGCTGAAAACAGCTATTAGCGATACACCTAAGCTTCCCTGGGTCCAGTTTGTGCTGCATATTTTATATTCCTGTGGACTACCAGATAAATGTAGCCACCGTGACATTGTGTTGAGATATTTTCAGTAGTCCACCAGTGTATTTTTAGCTATCTGCAGGTGGTTCACTGAGAATTATTGTGTAAGAGGAGAAGGAATCAGTTTCTCTCCAACAATAATCTTTGAAAGAACACAATGCAAATGCAGTGACATGTTTTGTTTAAAGTGAGCTTTTGTCTCTTCCTGCCGCTGTCACTGACGCTGTCACTCATGCTATACTTCTCCACCTACACATATTACCCGCAGCTCAATGCGACGTGTTTGTGCCCGCTGTTATCAAAGTGATCTGGGGAAACATTAAAGTTCCTAACTGATGTAGGAGTAGATGAGGCAGTTTGAGGTAAAGTTTGTACAACAATGAAATAGATTTAAGCGCAGTGCCTCCTAGAGTGCACCGAACAACAACAAAGGATTACGTAAGAAGACCCGAGGGTGGAATTTTTTCCTTTAACTTATACACGGCTGTTAAAAGATTTCACTCTGTTTTGCGTTGCATTTCCCCGCTCCTGCTCTGTAATTGAATTAAGCTGTTATAAAAGACTTATCATGGATGCTAACATTAATTAACATTTAACCCAGACAATCAATTTGAATCATTCAAAGAGTCCGTCTCCTGACCTCTGACCTTTTTGTTAAAGCAGACATTCACTTGCCCCCCCCTTTTTTTAACCATTACACACACCATTACACCTGATATAAAGGAGAGCTGCTCCTTATCTGTAAATTAATTACCTGTATGTGTGTGTGGAGGGATTTTTAGCGGGCGCCACAATCCTCTCTGAGTGGTTTCATTAGGTGTTGAAGAGGGGGCCTCCGGCAGATTATCAAAGGGCCATCGGAGGCTTTTATGTTCAGCCGATGGTTCAGCACCCCCTGAGATTTGTTTTTCTAAAGTCTTTGACTCAAAGGAAGAAAGAGGTACCTGGATCGCGCTGCGCTGATCTCTTGTACTTCTCACTAGGTGGCACACTGATCAAAGCTATGTTAAATCAACGGAGGGCATTTAAACCCTGGCTTTCTCTGGACTGTTAAGAACCATATTTCAATTATACATCATAAACAGGTTTCAGGGAGATCAGGGTTGACCTTTTTCTTGGGATAATGATGTTTTTATTGTTAAACGTGCAATTTGTGGAGTTGTCCTATGGATGATATGAATTAAACATTGGCTGTAATCAATTAATTAACACAAGTTGCCTTTTAAATATGTGATGTTTTGGATTCACCTCTCTGAAATAACTTGATGACCACTCCTAGTAGAGGCAGTTTTGAAGGGTGGATGGTTGTTTTTTTTACCCATTTTTGTTACCGCTTCCCGTGCAGCTGTTCAGACCACAGTTGGTGAAACAGCCAGGAAAAGTACATTTTCATTTCATGCGGTTGCAGCATGTATCAAAGCTACCAGGTGGTGGCAATGTTGCTGTGGGCAAAATGAAATCCCTCCTGCAGTGTCTGGCCCCACACTGGAACATCATGCTCTGATGCAGAGCTGGTTGACAGAGTGAGATGCTGCTCTCTCCATCCCAGTGGGTCTTAAAGGGCTTCACCTCAGCTGACTGCTTTTTAAACAGGTCAGAGGGAAATATGAGGGGAATATTTGTATTCAGAGATTGTGCAGAGACATCTTGAGAGATAATAATTAATCTGGCAGACTGTTGAGGGTAAACCTTTGGAGCTGATGTCAAGAGTTGAGGGAAGTGTTTGATCTGTTAGTAAGATATTTTCAGATATGCAAATCACAAATTGCATCACAATAAAATGATTTGAAATTCATGCGAGCAGTGGTCTGCGCTAATCTTCACTGTATGGCCAAAAGTATGTGGATGTGGATGTGAATGCTTAAGCACTTTTGCTCTGGATCTGTTTTCCATGTTGTGTACATCAGGATTTGCACCACTCAGTCAGTGAGAACAGTTTCATAATATCTTCTGTGGCTCTGGAGAAGTGGTTTAAAAAAACAACCTTAACTATAACCCAATTTGCACTTGACTGGTGTTACCTGGGGACCTCTGGTAATTTGTAATAATTGTGGAAGCTGTCTGTGTGATCTTATTAATCCCGTGTGCATGTGCCATGTTCTTAATTTGTCAAATAAAAATTCCACTGCAAATTACCCACCATATTTTGCCAAACACAGAGGTCATGTGATAACATTAGTCCTGAGCAAAACTGCATCTCTGTGATTTGGTGTCATATTCAGGTGTCTTGTTTTTTCCCCCCGCACCTCTTGTCTGCCTCTTTCCCAGTCAAGAATTATGGAGGCTGTGTTGGCAATTATAACTGATAGTTTTGACAGCATTTTGAGAGGAGGAGGCTCATCTCATTACACAGCACGCAGACCCATCTGCAGACAGAGAAAGCTCAAATACATCAGAAAGGCGAAATCTTGAAAGATAATGAGACGGATGACATGTGACAGTATGTGGCAGAGTCGGTTCTGTTTGTTTAACCCACATTGAAAGGTCCAGGGTGAAGGATTTAGGGGCATCTATTGACAGAAATTGTGTATCATATTTATAACTATGTTTTCATTAGTTTATAATCACCTGAAAATAAGAGTTGTGTTTTCATTACCTTAGAACATCTACTTGCAGAGTGAGTCCACCATGTTGTTTCTACAGTTTCCCAGAACGGACAGATCAAACACTGGCTTTAGATGGGGCCTTTCACGTTTTTGGGTCAGCCACTGTAGTTCTCCTACATGCCAAGAGAAGTTTTACTGCACCTTTAAAAAGAAATAAAGAAGGTTATCACTTCCCATTTTCATTGGTGGTGGTGTGTAGTGTTTCTATGTTGTGTAGGGTGGAGCTACAAATGACTCTGCATCATATTCGTGGGATAATTTAAGTTAATTTGGGCTAAATACAGTCTTTATGCACTGCAGGAAACACAGATGTGGGGGGTTAATTTCTAAATTACATGAGGTCCACTGGTAATGCTAGTCCTGTGTCAGTAGGACTTATGTCATCTCAGTTTTTGCTGGGAGATTTGGAATTTTAAACAAAACAAAAAGTTGAGTTCTGAGCTTGAACCATACTAGGGACCAAAAGTCAGAGTATTTCTGTGCCTCTGGTTTTAAAAAACAGCTTCACAGAGCCCTGACCTCGACCTCCAGGCCTGATCACCCAGCATCAGTGTCTGACCTCAGGACTGGTATTGTTTTGTTTTTGTTTTAAATATTATTTTTGGGGCTTTTATTACCTTTATTATAGAACAGCTGAAGAGTGACAGGAAAGGGGAGAGAGAATGGGGACAGCATGCAGCAAAGGGCCACGGGCTGGAATGGAGCCCGGGACATTGCAAGGGGGCGGACACTCTACTCACTGAGCTAGAGGCTGCCCTGTATTGATTTTTTTTATATATATACTTTTTATCTGTGAACATCTTTTACATTCAAAAAGTAGGAACAAGAGAAAAAATGACACATGACACATTTTCCTAATTTAAAGTAAGGTGTCATATATGGTACACACTAAATCATGTGGACTCTGTGTCATTGGCTCAATAAACACGCCATATTCTCCACCATTTTTCGTCATATGGAATATGTCATCTGTTCCAGAAGATGTAAGTGTCTAACAGTATTAATGAAGAGGCGAGTAGTACGGCCGTTCTTCTGGAGCCAGTATTGTGTAATGGCCTTTTCTAGGACTGCTCTTGTGGCTGTGGGTGTATAAAAAGAGGAGTGACAGCTGTTTTAGCAGCAGATTAATGCCCAAGTTATTCAGCGATCACATGCAGGTGTGATTCGAGGTGTCCCAATAGTTTTGGCCATGCACTACAACTTAACATTTTAGAGAGGAGATTTATCATCTGTTGATTGCCAACAAACTGCTGTCAGTAATCTGACGAAGCTACAACAAAGTGTTCTTCGATGAAAACATTTTGTACTTAAATGTCGGTGGTGTTCCCTTGAGTTGTTTTAAATTACATGTAGGTCTGTCTCAGAGTTAATTGGTATGCTCTTGCATTGTAAGCTTGAAATAAATTACTATGTGTTTATGTGTTGACAGGCTTGAGACAGGAAAATTAATTGAATCCTCGATCTGGCTGACAAAAACAGTTTGTGCATATATGAAAACATGCGAGGAAGGTTTTACCTTCTTTTGTTTGGTTGCCTGGTGAAACTGCAGTTAGAGAATCTGCAGGGAGGGCAGAAAACTTTTTCATGCCCTGCAGGCTTCATTGTGAAGATGTTTTCCTCTGGGCTGCCCCCGAGGCTTTCACTTTCTTACCTTTAACGGCTTTTGCTTGTTAAATAAACTGAATAACAGACAGGAAAATAAACCACCTGTTTGAGGGCAAATGAGGTGATTTGATTAGCAGCTGTATGCAGGACCTTTAAAGGGCAGAGTCCAAACGCTCCTCCACATACCTCAGGATTAATTACTGCGTGGCTGGAAACGGTTTCAAACTGTTTTCAGAGATAAATAACGTTTGGCTTTAAGTTTTAATGAATTGTATTGGCTTCAATTTTATTTACTATCCTCAGGGGATCCTACTGATGTTACATTTATGTATTAAAAGTAAAGTTTATACTGTTTGTAATACAAAAACATCATATCATGGTTTTATTTTGTTTTTTAAGGGGGGTCAACATTTTATGCTAATTCTCCCTCAAAGGATTTTTGATTCAGGAAATTTTAAGCATCAAACATTTCATGTCCTGCACTCTGGTGAATTTTTAGGCATTTCGGTGCCTTTTCTGTATCATTTTTTGTCTTTAATGTAAACAAAACAGAAGTTACTCTGCTACTTCATTTCTTTATTGGGGGGAGAAATATGAGATAAATATTGAGGGGGGCGTGTTCCTTGCAGCCCCCCTGAAATCTCCATCTATGTTACCATGCATTACTGGCAAAGCACTGCTGTACATATGTGCTGCCTCACAAACCTGCTAGCATAGCTGTAGACTCTTAGTCTTCCTTTAAAGGAATACTTTATCCTCAAATGACCATTTGTATATCAGTTACTCACCCTGTGTTTCTTTGAATTTATGTAGAAAACTTTTTTCCTGCATGCCTCCAATGGACGAAGAATACAAAAAAGGAGACAGTCCTTAATGAACTGAAGTCTAGTACAAGTCTCACACAACTTGTGCAACATATTCCAAGTCTCATTATCTACTGCTTCCCAAACAGACAGCCCTTTCCAACGGGGAATCTTATTTATGCTCCCTTTAAAGCCAGACTCTATTGACAAAAACAGTAATTTAACCTCACTGAACACAGGAGCTGTTGGTCGACTGTTACCTTGATCAGTTGGTTTATTTGTAATATTGTTTGACTTTGGTGTTTTTAAAGGGTTAGTTCGGTTTCAGCAAAGCCACACAGTAACACAAACAAACTAGCGATCAAGGCAGAGGTCCACCAGCAGCTCCTGAGTCAGTGAGGTAAAATTACTGTTTTTGTTCATGGGGTCTGGCTCTGCAGGGAGCACAGAGAAGTTTCCCTTTCAGTTCAGTTCCCCATTGGAAAGGTTTGTCTGTTTGGGAAGTACTGAGCATACGACTGGATAAATGAGACTTCTTGTTTAACTTTTGACTCTCTAATTTTATTACTATATTATAGACACTGGAAAGTGTATTAGAGATAAGTGACCAACTGATTTTGCTGATGACTTAGCCACTTTAATGATACTCTTGATGGACCTATTAGTAGCACAAATGCAATCAAAAGCCTATTGTACATAAATCTGTACTCTGTTTGCTTACATGCAGTAAAGCAGCACAATAGGCGTGTGTGATATTCCTCTCTGGAACTGGCTGAATTGAATTAAGCGCCTGGATGCAGATTTGATCCGATCAGATACAGTTTAGTACCTAAACAAGCCAAAACATGCCTGTTGTGTTGTGTGGGAACTGTGGAAATGAGAATGTAACGGGGACTAGAGGGATCCCTCTCGCTTGCTGTGGACAGAGAAGAGACGCCTGGCAGTCTGCCTCAGTTCCTGTCTGCCTGATTGTTTGGGGCAGATTCTCTGATTTCTCAGAGCTTCAGTTCTGGGGGAACACAACAAGACAGAGAAAACCTAGAACCCGTGTAGTCTGTTTACCACAGAGGTCAATCTCTCTAAATCCACTGTCACAATTATGCACTCCATGTTCACATATTCCCAGCTTTGCTCATAAAGTCAGACAACGCTCCTCTTGCATACAAAAGCTTCCATCTGCTCTGCATCAGACATTAGTGGACACTAGCCAGAGGGAACAGATCAAATGCTTTTTGAGGAAGTGTGGAAGCGTGACATTGGAGTGAAATGTGAAGTATCTGCCGTGCCATACATGAAGATAAAAAAGATTTGTGGAACATGCTGTAACATGCTTGCAATGCACAGTAGTGTGGTATTCCTTTGAGAGAAAGTGTCCAATTTCTCTGGTGAATTGCAACGTGCAGACCATCAGCGGGTGAATTGGACCCTGCTGCAGATAGTGATGCAGAATAATGAGGCAAACAGCGAAATTACAGGCTTGTGTTGATGCTGTCAGATACAGAGAGGGATTCCTCTCTTTCTATGCAAGGCAAACTTTGCTAAGCTATAATTGATCTGTCCAAATCCCCGCGTTTGAACAAACTTGCGGTTAGCTTTACAGTGGCATGTTTTCAAAAGCCTCAAAATGAGCATTCGCAGTGGTGTTATACCCCTGGTTTAGGTTCAATACAGGCTTTTGTCCCTCAACAAGATTGTGTTGTGTATTTATCTGGCACGGGGTAATTGAAATGTAGCCGCTTCTCCCTCTCTCGGGATTGCCTCAGATTCTCACAGACTCCCCCATCCTTTCATGCGACTCCGGGTCTTTTGGGCTTGAAGTGTGAAGTTCTTGGAGCTTCCTCAAATTGCCTTGGCAGAGGCTGGTTGGATACTGTGACTCCGTGGCTGCAACAGTCGGCCCCAAAGAGAGCAGAAGCAAAAGAGTCGTTTTAATGTTTTTCTCATCAGACTTCCTGGTGGGACGGCTGACTGAGCTCATTTGAATATATTTTACTGTACTCCACCACATCTGCGTGAAAAAATAAAAGCTCCCTTTGTTCATATCCTGTGCGATTTTTGATATTAATAACGATCATATAGAGAAACTCAAACGGATATTTTTCCCGGATGAGTGATTGCATTTTATGAGTGAGCTGGTTTTTTTTTTTGCTATATGCACATTATATTCTACTTTCACAAAGACTGTGCAGCCTCACAAAACCCCAACATGCCTCATTAGAGTTCATTGTTGATGTTGTTTTGCTCCTGTGGGTGGCTACAAAGATTGTAATGAGCTGTCCACATCTCACAGTCACCAGCAGCACTGGGCCACCTGTGTGTGGGAGGGTACATAACAAAAAAACACAATATCCCTCTGATTTAAATGGTTGTACATTTTACATCAAAAATACACATGTGGAGAAATAACGACCTGAAGGGGGAGAGCTTGTGTATGCACATCTTTGAAAAATGCTCCAGAATAAAGGATTTAATCAGGAAATGTTGTGAGAAATTAATGAAGCGCTCAGTTATGGAGCCATTTTATGCAATTGTACATCAATCTGTTTATTCATCTGTGAATACAGAGAGCAGTTTTATTTATAGTATCATAACTTTGTTTATATGTCATGTAGAGACAAGCTAAGAAAAGCAGATGAAAGTGCCTGACATGGGCTTTACACAGGATTTATTTTATGTCTGTAGATCATAAAAAAGTATTTTCAAAACAAACTTTCAGTGTAAAAGTCACAAAACAATTAGTTGGGACAAAATCGATTTAGATGTCAATATATTGCACTGTGATTTTATTTCTTTCTAACACTGGTAAAGTTTTATAGGCGCTGGTGTCATTATGCTTCTGTGCAGACAACAGCCGTAGCTGAAGGCGTTACGTTGTGGTGTTGTCCGTCCATCCGTCTCATTCTTGTGAACAGGATATCTCAAGAATGCCTTGAGGGAATTCAAATTTGGCACAAACGTCCACTCTGACTCAAGGATGGACCGATTGGATTTTCGTGGTCAAATGTCTCGATAACTGTAACTCAAGAATTAACACGATAATTCTGACAAAATCTCATGCAAATGTCTAAAAGGATAAAATGATACAGTGAGACATCATTCTGCCCAACACTTTTCTGGCCATTATTTGAAATCATCTCAGGAACAGAAGAAGATACATTTGGTCAGATACTGAAATGGTGACACTAATCTTGGGTGCCCACCTTGAAACTGCGCTGATTGTATAGATCCTTTGTGCAACCGGGTTGAACATGTGTGTGAAGCATCCGTGTTTAGAATATATAGCTTCTTTGCAGCAACATCCATAGGCATACAACCACAAGGTGCTAGCCTAATTCTAGTTTTCCTTGTATTTTGGGTTGCTGTTGGCTTTGTACTTTATATATTTTTTGTCATTTTTTTTAATTATATATTATATTGACAAAACGATAAGTCAAGCGTACAGCTGAGTTTGTGCTGAAAAAAAAATCAGGATGCAAATGGGCTAAGGTCAGTATAAAAGAGGCTAAACAAAGACATAAATGAAAAATAAAAATTAATTAATATGAGCCTGTACTCCACAAGGTTTATGGAAATGTGGAAATTGCTATTTGTTAATGATCTATGGCCCTGTCTAAATGTATATAGATATTTTTGAAAATATCATATTATTAAAGATATTTTTCGCCTCCTTTTTAAACAATAATTCTGTCAGGTCCTGTCCATGGTGCATTATTTCCTTATTTTTGTGACATCTGTGTTGCCAAAGTTTTTTTTTCTTCATTTCCCCCCTTTTATACTAATTCTAACTTGTGTAGTTTTGACATATACTTTTTCCACTTAATTTTTTTGTATTGTTTGTTACTTTCTTGTTCCCTACATTTGCCTCAACTGGACATTGCCTTATCTTGCCTCTATGTGCGATACAGATTGCTGCCTTTGCAATGGACACATTATCTGTCCGTATAAAACCCAATGAAGAGACTTAAAAAAAAAAAAAAAAAATCCTGTCCACATGACCTTCAATCTTACAAAATATCTCCGTTCACCCTAGAACGGCAAAAAGGCTCCAAGCGCTTGTTGGCATTAGCTGCCTCAGCATCTTCCCTCTTCACAGTGGTAGTAAAGTGTTCAGGCTGGCGTTACCTTTCTCAAAACACCTACTGGAGATCTCATCACTGCTGATTCCTGTTTGATAAAAGTACAAAGGAGCTCACTCCAAGATACAAGTGATGCTCATGTGAAAGCTCCTTTCATACCATACCAATCCCACTCTGTCCCTCTGACCAGCCCTGATCCAAAACTGTTCTTTCTTCCGACTTTAAACCACGGACGCTGAGGTGTAGCAAAATTATCGGGCACAGCAGACTCTGTTTGTCTGTGAACTGGTGCAGCAATACTGAATTTAAGTTTAAAGTAGTCATTAGTCCCAGCAATGCTGCTAAAAAAATGTTAGAAAAAACTTAGTCCACCATTGCTTTTGTTGTTTCTAGCTTATGCTCATTACACAATGCGACAATGGGCATGTGTGAACTGGGGAGATTACTCATCATTTATTCATCATTTTCCAAACACTTATATAACAGTAGCTGGAGTTTTGAAAAATCTGCACCCTTGAAGACGTTTGAAAAAATAAATTTCCATTTTGGTGACCTGAAACTGTTTGTGTGCAGACGAGAGGCCAAAACATGGAGGAAAATATGAGTTTTCAAAAATATCTGTAGACAGGGCTTATGATTTCCCCTCATCAGGATTCCTCTCCCGATATCTTCTCTGTATTATTAAAATGTTCCAGTTCACAAACGGTCAGTTTCACCCGGCCATGTTGCATACTTAACACTCGTTGTGTCTGATCAGTGATGTGAAAACATATTTTGACGTTTCCTCACTTACATATTCTCAGCAGACGATCACCTCCTTGCTGCTGCCTCGCCTGTTTGCTCCAACCAGAGGAATATTAAAAGTGCAGGTGGTGGTGGGGATGGAGAGGTGCAGATGTACACCTTCACGGCTGAAACGCCGTCAGATGTTGATCAGCCGTGTCAGCAGCCTGGAGTTTCGGCATTTGTTGTAATTTCACGAGTGAGAAGCAATCAATTATCACAAATGGTTCAACAAATTGAGCATCACGTGGTGTTTCTGTCACATCGCTCCGCTGCTTTATGGCTTTGGCCTGGAGCTGTGGCATTTTGATTGTGATATGGTATGTTCACATATTCAGGGTAGTCAAAGTAGCATTGCTTTTATAGAAAGCCACCTGCCTTCTCCATCATGTATCACAGTGTGTGACAGAATGCATTCAATAAAAATTGAAAGTGGAGCAGAGAGGAAGAGGAAGGTGTGTCTGTTCTCAGAGTTTGACAGCATGTCATTTTCAGCCGCAGTGTGCCATTACCCGACGCGTTTGGCCGTCTTTGGGGCAGAGAGGTACACCTTGTAAACGTTGAATGTGAAATTAGAATCCAATCATCAACCTCTGTTGTCAACATTTTATTCACCCCTCCTCCCACCCTGTGCTGGTTTGATGTATGTCGCGCTGCCTGCAGGGCCGCCGTGTGCTCGTAAACATGCCTCTTTTTGCATGCTTCTGCAGTTCAAGAGAAGTGCTGCAAGGTGTGGCTATAAATCTTTGATCATTCTGCCGAAAAGCTGACCTTGACTGTCATCTGTGAGTCACGTTGCCTCAGTCGCTCTGTCACTCTCTCCCAAACTCAACCTCTTAGCCTCTTAGGTGTGTGTGTGTGTGTGTGTGTGTGTGTGTGTTAGAGAAAGAGACAGTGATGCCTGGCTTGGAGCAAGTCCCCTGACCTCCTTCTAACATGATATCCCAGTGGTGACTAACGTCGACACAATTAATCGAATCAACAATGATTTTGATAACTAATTAATTTGGTCATTCATCAGGCAAACATGTCAAACATTTGCTAGTTTTGGTTTCTCAAATGAGAGGATTTGCTCTTTTTCATATCATTATAAGTTGAATATATTTGGTCTCTGACTGTTGGTCTTTCTTTTCTGTCATCATCTGTGTCTCTTTTCTGACTCTTCTGTGAGAGACGAGGGCACAAGTCAGACTTTTTTGAAGTCGATACGCTTAAAATAATGTGACAATTAGTCACTTTGTTAGCGTGCAGGTCGCAGTGACAGAAGCCATAATAGCTACTTGGCAGAATGACTAAGCTGTTACTTACAGTGTTCAGTTCATTTGCCAAGCTTCTTGTAGATCTGTGACAGGCCAGTGTTCTTTGACATGTCTGGCACTTGACTTTTTGGGGGGTTATTTTTGCAAATTTTGAAACTATTCCAGACACTTGACTTTTTTGGTATCTTGCTTGCATGTCGTGTGGTCAAACTCTCAGTTTCAATATTGTTGGACTGCTGGTGACTGACATTAGATGAGAGTTACAAAACTATCACTAATTTTAAATGTCCCTTTCTGGGAATAATTAGAATTTATGTTGATACACAATGAATAATGCTGGATTAGTGTTTCCTAATTTATGGGCTATTTGATATTTTCAGGGTGATTAATTAAGGGTATCAGTTCAATTCTATTCAATTCAGTTCTATTCTATTTATCTATTCTATTCTTTATTTTATTTTATTTTAGTTTAGTTTATTGTAGTTTAGTTTATTTTAGATTAGTTTAGTTACATTAATTAATTTTATTTTATTTTAGTTTAGTTAAGATACGTTTAGTTTATCTAAGTTTATTTTAGTTTAAGTTTATTTTATTTCATTTTATTTTAATTTAGTTTAGTTACATAAATAACATTTTTTTAGTTTAGTTTAGATATGTTTAGTTTAGATTAGTTTAGTTTAAGTTTATTTTTTTATTTTATTTTAGTTTAGTTACGTTAATTTTCTTTTTAGTTTAGTTTAGATATGTTTAGTTTATCTAAGTTTATTTTATTTTAGTTTAATTTATTTAATATTTTTTTTAGTTTAGTTTAGATTAGTTTAGTTTAGTTTATCCAAGTTTATTTTATTTTATTTTATTTTAGTTTAGTTTAGATATAAAGCCCAGGAACACAAATCACAGTTTGCCTCTGAGGAAGGAAAAACTCTCCAAAAACCCCTTTAACGGGGAAAAGAAATGGAAGAGACCTCAGGAAGAGCAACTGAGGAGGGATCCCTCTTGCAAGACAGACAGACGTGCATAGAACAGATCAACATAATAAATGTGCAGTAATCCATTTGACATAGTGCTACATAAAGAGAGGTTAAGACAAAGAGAGATGCAGGGCAAGCAGTAATGATAATAGCTACAATAAGCCAAGGCAAGCCTGAGCCAGCCCTAACTATAAGCTTTATCAGGAAGGAAAGTCTAAAGTCTACTCTTAAATGTGGAGACGGTGTCTGCCTCCTGGGCCAAAACAGAAAGATGGTTCCACAGAAGAGGAGCCTGATAGCTGAAGGCTATATCTATATATTCTGCGTCTATATTCTTCTATATCTGCTTCTTCCAAGTCTTCATTGAAGCTATATGATGTTTTCACTGAGTGAACCCAGGGAACCCAAAACTGCATGTTTCTCACAGCTGTACCATTCCATCAAAAGGAAATCAGTATCATTTCATATCTCTATGTTTTTGCTTGGTGTAGGTCTAGTACTGAAATGTTGTAGTTAATTTATTATTTTTTTTAGCAAGTGAGACAGTGTGCGGGAGTTTGTCTGCAGTCTTTGTCCTACTCATCCCTCTCCTACACACCCAGATGAAATAGTTCTCCTGTTCTATACATGTCTCTCTCAAATTCAATCTTTGGAAACTTGACACCCTAATAAGTGTCTCACAGTTTGCCTCAGTCGTTGTCACATTGCCACCAGTTGAAAGTAAATATTTTAATGAGCATCTTTGCCATTAATTTCATTTCTTTAACTTATCCTGTGACTGCATGCAGCTACTACTTGTTCTACTTATTCTCTTAGTTACTATATATGTCTCCATGTCTGCTTGGCTGCTCTGAGAAAATGCTCTCAGTCCACCCTGCTGGCTTGTTTTGAGACTGAAATTTTTCAGTATTGATCAGACATTTTTTTTGTTTTACCACCCACAGGCTCTGACCAAAGAGAGACCTCTGAGTAAACTCTGGGCAAACTCAGAGAAACAAAGACATTTCTGAACTCCACATTGTGTTGATGTAGCCTCGAACTGAACAAACCCAACAGAACAGACATTATTACTGGGACTCTCGCCATAAAAAATGGATTATATAATGGGTTGAGTGTGAGTTTCTGTCTTAGTAATGGATTTAGCCTAATGACGGCCCTCTTGTCCAAAAGAGGGATTATTCTGAGGAGTAGAACAATGGCGTCCGCTCGGCTGTGGCCGTGGATGAAGGAAGTGTCGCGGATCGAACGAGAATGATCCTGAAAATCCCACTAGAGAGGGAGAGGAAACAAACTCCAGAGCTCCTAGGCCTTCATGGCAGTAGAAGAAAGCGGAGATCAACTGTCATGAATGCTTGTGTTCCTGTGTGTTAGCATGCGTTTTACAACTCTCCTTTGGCTCTTTTGCAGCGGTCCAGTCTCTCAACAGCCTGAACGACCAGATTGCTCAGTTCATGGTGACCAGACCTTGTAACCTGCCTCGTGAGGAGGAGGCCTTCGTGCCAGGAGAGAGGGACACCTTGAAGAAGTCCATGACTCTGATGAGACACCTGCTCGTGGACGCTCAGGTACAGCCTCTGTCCTCTGAAGGTCAAAGGTCACTCATTGCATGCTTGTCCTGATTAAAGACTTATTGCACTGCTGGAGAGATGACCTTTAAAAAAACTAGGCTGTTTATGCAGAAAGACGCACATACTTTTTAAATCGGTGCTACAGAACCAGGGAAAACAGAGGACACGTTTGCTTAAGAGGTAGAAAACCTACCCGCACCAGACCAATAAACACTCCTGCTGGTGGGTGACGTAAATATGAACATGTCTGTTTGGAACATTGATGAGAGACAATCTCTTATTGCAGTTAAACAGTAAGCTAAAACATGTTTTTGAAAACATTTGAGGTGAGAAGCAGGCATAGAATCGTGGTTTATATTTGATAAGCGCTGCTTAGTTTTACCGTTTGACCTCAGTTTGTTCGGCCTCCATTTTCACTGTGCAGGAAACAGTTTGGCACGCACTTAACGTTCGTGAACTTGAAATTCGAGCTAAACACAGAACTAAAATATGTTTCTATAAACATTGTAGGCGAAAAATAGGCAATACACTAACATGTTCTTGATATATATTTGATCAGCACAGACTAGTTTTATTGTTTGATAGGATTTTGGTCCGAATTTGAGAGAGAGACAGAGGGCTTGAGAGCCAGTAAAACTTTTGCAAGGGGACGAGGAGGGATATCTAGGCACTGATTAGATGGAGGGAAGTTTACCACAGTTCATTTACACATACTACCCACATTGTTGTGATACAAAGCTGGTTGAAAATTGGCAAAGTATCCTTCTAAGGTTTAGATTATAGCACAAGATTTTTTGTACAGTGTCATCTGGTGAGGCTCAATAGGAAGTGACTGGTTTTAGGGTTGTTGTCAGTTACTTTTAGGTTACTATGTCGACAATATAGCGCAACAGACAAATGAGAAAATGACTGAAGCAAGTTGTTTGTATTGAGTCATGCATATCATGTCAAATTATACTAATTAAACAATAAATATTAGTAGTTAAATTAAACAAGAAATTACTAAATCAGCCAAGTAAACGTATAAATGTTTTAGCAGTTTGTTGCACAGAAGGGTTTAAAACACAATTAAAGCTGTCATGTGGGGAAATAATATTTACTGAAAACAGACAGGATGTCTACAGATCCTTTAAAAGTCTTAGAATGTCCTAAAAAAGCAATTAAAAAGTCTTGAATTTGAATTTGTGAGGTCTTAATTGTCTCAAACATTTCATTTATTTAACATTTCAAATTTAATTTATCCATCTTTTGATTTTTTTTTTTTAAATGAGTCAAGCTCTTCGGTGTGAAAGTCAACATTTCTGATATTACAAATCTGCAAACCTACCTCTGAAACCTAATACAGACTGTTTACTTTATACTTCTACTTACCTGATGGCAAAATGTAGATAGAACTCTAACACTCACTCATTCTAACATCCATTTTCCTACATAAAATCTATGCACAGGGCCACAGATATACACCTTTATATGTACCTGCAGGGCTTGAATAAGAAAGAGAACATTTGTCCCAAACCTGGTCTTATATTTGGATTAAAACAAAAGAAAAGATCTTGAAAAGGTCATAAAAAGCATTAAATGTAAGTGTCTGCTTGAGCACTTACCTTAAAGATACACTATACTATGTGTATCGACTAGTACAAACGTAATCCCTCTTGTTCATCACTTTTGACCCTGGAGAAGTGTGTGGCACTGTTTTTATCTTCTCTTTGCTTGTATTTTGCTGTGTCTCTGATGTTCCTCAGCACAGCGCGCAGACAAGGTCGAGACTTTTCAAAAACATAGCAACCAGGTGCCAGACTGCAAGCAGCACGCATCTAAGAGAAAACTTTGAAAATCACGGACAAGGTGCCAAAACCCCCCACAAATACAACAAATGAGAGTAAATCTGGGTTAGGCTCTCACTTTTGCTGCTGTTACTGTTAACAAACAGTAGTCGACAATTCCTGCACAGTAAACCTTTAACAAGAGATACTGTTAAATCAGACAAAAAAATGAATACATGTGTTAGTATTTTTTCTCTAAGATTTCACTGCTGGCATTATGTAGAAGGCTTTGAAACACAGTATAATATTTACAGAAAAGAGATTCCAACACTTAACTCATGAATAAAACATGGCAAATCCAAAGAGTTCAAAAAATATAAAAACTTCACTGTTGTTGTCTGGTAACAACTTTGGTTGGGGTTGTGTGGGGCATCAGTGATTCTAAAATCCTGGCTACAGCTCTGAAAGGATCAACAACAGCTTAGACTGCAGCTTTTCATGTTTGACTCCGGTTGGTCCTGATCAGGTGATCACTATAGTTTAAAATGACTGATTATTCCTCTCAGTCTGTCATACCTGCAGACTCCTGTATGTACATTCATATCTTATATTTTATTTCTGTACTTTCCAATGAAGTGAGAAAAACTGAGATGTCCTGACACGTTTTTTTCCCACGGCTTGTCAGTGTGACTTCTGCTCAAGGTTGAATCCACAGCGTGTTCATTCCTGAACTGAAATGAAACATTTGCCCAAAGCACAACCGGTCCAACACTGTGAAAACTTTGGCAGCCTTTTTCTCCCGTTAAGAAAAGGAAATGCTTCTTTCTGTCCAATAATTTTGGCTATATGTCTCAAGAGTTACTTCCAGAGATTCATGCACTCTTTTTAGTCTTAAGGGTAAAACAAAAAATGTGTTTTAGCGTGTTTCGCTTAAAGAAAGAAACAAACCCAAAGTAATAAGATCTCTTCCTTTCTCGTCTCTGCCTCAGATGAGATGATAATTCATCCTCATAGTGTTGCTTTCATTTGTCCTTTTATTTATATTCCTTCTACATTTTGATGAATGTCAGATGAATTGTGACACAGTGGTGCATTTAGGTCATCCATTAGTGCCATCACGGACGTGCATGATGGATACGGAGTCCCCTCGCCATTCTCCTGGAGATATTTTCTCAGACACCGTGTCATTGATTAAAGGGAAGGTAATTCAGCGAAAGGCCATTGCTTTCACCTCAGCTCAGTTGTATGCAAGCTGGAGTGAAAGATTGTTAGCCCGCAGTCAGTTTTTTTCTGTTCGTCAGGAACATAGCATTGGGAGGTGATGGATGAGTGGGAACCTCAGCCGCGGATGGAGTGCCGATTATCTCCCCAAGAAGTTGTACTAGGAAAAAAAAGTTTGCCGGTGGTTCAATGTTAAGTGAAGCGCTCAGACACGTCAACATGACAGATTTCTCTGCCTGTTGGCCTTGTTTGTGTCAGACGGTACACCCACAACCTTTACATGTTCTCAAGTTTTTTTTTCTTCTTTGGAAAAAGTGCCAAATGGAGGCCTCTGTCAGCTGGGGGCTTGTTGCTCTGAACTGTCAGAGGACGAAACGGATCAGCAGGGGATGCTGACATGTGACTGACAGTTGCTACGGTGATACGTTGTTTACTCTGAGGCTACAGCTAAGCCCAAAAGAGAGACTGGGAGTTTCTGTCAGGGGTGGGTTCTGATGGTTGTTCCATGTGGGATTGAATGAATGAGTGTTTCCCAAAATGATGACCTCATCAGTTGGGCTTAAAAATGCCTTTTTAACTCTTTTAGATCACATCTGTGGTCATACTGTGCACCTAGGACTGCCGCCGACTAACAATTTTCCTAGTCGACCAATAGTCGTCATTTAGGGCAGTTAGTCGACTAGTCGACCTGCATGTTTATGATATTAATTTATATATTAAATTATATATTTTGGCTGTAACATTGTCAGTAACAGCGTAAGTAACATTGTCAACACTGTGCTACATTACAGAGAAATACAAAACCATACTAATGAACCTTCATTAATATAGGCCTATATTTTATCTACAAGTGCACGTCACACACTGAGCGAGCCGCCTGTTAATGACGCTGTTGGCAAAGCAGTAATGATTGTGCTAAGTGGCTAATGGGCATGTAGCTACTTG